>NW_028270183.1:25581415-25593181 GCF_037043375.1 Chiloscyllium plagiosum | reverse complement strand
CCCCTGTGTGTGTGTCTCACCCCCCCCCTGTGTGTGTGTGTCTCACCCCCCCTGTGTGTGTGTGTCTCACCCCCCCTGTGTGTGTGTCTCACCCCCCCCCTGTGTGTGTGTCTCACCCCCCCTGTGTGTGTGTGTCTCACCCCCCCCTGTGTGTGTGTGTCTCACCCCCCCCTGTGTGTGTGTCTCACCCCCCCTGTGTGTGTGTGTGTCTCACCCCCCCCTGTGTGTGTGTGTCTCACCCCCCCCTGTGTGTGTGTGTCTCACCCCCCCCTGTGTGTGTGTCTCACCCCCCCCCTGTGTGTGTGTCTCATCCCCCTGTGTGTGTGTGTCTCACCCCCCCCTGTGTGTGTGTGTCTCACCCCCCCCTGTGTGTGTGTCTCACCCCCCCCCTGTGTGTGTGTCTCATCCCCCTGTGTGTGTGTGTCTCACCCCCCCCTGTGTGTGTGTGTCTCACCCCCCCCTGTGTGTGTGTCTCACCCCCCTGTGTGTGTGTGTCTCACCCCCCCCTGTGTGTGTGTGTCTCACCCCCCCCTGTGTGTGTGTCTCACCCCCCCCCGTGTGTGTGTGTCTCACCCCCCCCGTGTGTGTCTCACCCCCCCCCTGTGTGTGTGTGTCTCACCCCCCTGTGTGTGTGTCTCACCCCCCCCTGTGTGTGTGTCTCACCCCCCCCCTGTGTGTGTGTGTCTCACCCCCCCCTGTGTGTGTGTCTCACCCCCCCCCTGTGTGTGTGTGTCTCACCCCCCCCCGTGTGTGTCTCACCCCTCCCCTGTGTGTGTGTCTCACCCCCCCCTGTGTGTGTGTCTCACCCCCCCCTGTGTGTATCTCACCCCCCCCGTGTGTGTTTCTCACCCCCCCCTGTGTGTGTATCTCACCCCCCCCCCGTGTGTGTTTCTCACCCCCCCCTGTGTGTGTATCTCACCCCCCCCCTGTGTGTGTATCTCACCCCCCCCTGTGTGTGTATCTCACCCCCCCCCCGTGTGTGTCTCACCCCCCCCTGTGTGTGTATCTCACCCCCCCCTGTGTGTGTATCTCACCCCCCCCTGTGTGTGTATCTCACCCCCCCCCGTGTGTGTTTCTCACCCCCCTGTGTGTGTGTCTCACCCCCCCCCTGTGTGTGTGTCTCACCCCCCCCCGTGTGTGTGTCTCACCCCCCCCCGTGTGTGTGTCTCACCCCCCCCCCTGTGTGTGTGTCTCACCCCCCCCCTGTGTGTGTGTCTCACCCCCCCCCGTGTGTGTCTCACCCCCCCCCTGTGTGTGTGTCTCACCCCCCCCCTGTGTGTGTGTCTCACCCCCCCCGTGTGTGTGTCTCACCCCCCCTGTGTGTGTGTCTCACCCCCCCCGTGTGTGTATCCCACCCCCCCCTGTGTGTGTGTCTCACCCCCCCTGTGTGTGTGTCTCACCCCCCCCGTGTGTGTATCTCACCCCCCCCTGTGTGTGTGTGTGTCTCACCCCCCCCCCGTGTGTGTGTCTCACCCCCCCCTGTGTGTGTCTCACCCCCCCCTGTGTGTGTGTCTCACCCCCCCCGTGTGTGTGTCTCACCCCCCCCTGTGTGTGTGTCTCACCCCCCTGTGTGTGTGTCTCACCCCCCTGTGTGTGTGTGTCTCACCCCCCCCCTGTGTGTGTGTCTCACCCCCCCCTGTGTGTGTGTCTCACCCCCCCCCTGTGTGTGTGTGTCTCACCCCCCCCCTGTGTGTGTGTCTCACCCCCCCCCCGTGTGTGTGTCTCACCCCCCCCCTGTGTGTGTCTCACCCCCCCCTGTGTGTGTGTCTCACCCCCGTGTGTGTGTGTCTCACCCCCCCCCGTGTGTGTGTCTCACCCCCCCCTGTGTGTGTGTGTCTCACCCCCCCCTGTGTGTGTGTCTCACCCCCCCCCCCGTTTTTGTGTGTCTCACCCCCCCCCTGTGTGTGTGTCTCACCCCCCCCCCCGTTTTTGTGTGTCTCACCCCCCCCCCTGTGTGTGTGTCTCACCCCCCCCGTGTGTGTCTCACCCCCCCCTGTGTGTGTGTCTCACCCCCCCCCTGTGTGCGTGTCTCACCCCCCCCTGTGTGTGTGTCTCACCCCCCTGTGTGTGTGTCTCACCCCCCCCGTGTGTGTGTCTCACCCCCCCCGTGTGTGTGTGTCTCACCCCCCCCGTGTGTGTGTCTCACCCCCCTGTGTGTGTGTGTCTCACCCCCCCCCCGTGTGTGTCTCACCCCCCCCCCTGTGTGTGTATCTCACCCCCCCCGTGTGTGTATCTCACCCCCCCCGTGTGTGTTTCTCACCCCCCTGTGTGTATCTCACCCCCCCCCGTGTGTGTTTCTCACCCCCCCCTGTGTGTGTATCTCACCCCCCCCCTGTGTGTGTGTCTCACCCCCCCCCTGTGTGTGTGTCTCACCCCCCCCCCTGTGTGTGTGTCTCACCCCCCCCCCTGTGTGTGTGTCTCACCCCCCCCGTGTGTGTGTGTCTCACCCCCCCCTGTGTGTGTGTCTCACCCCCCTGTGTGTGTGTCTCACCCCCCTGTGTGTGTGTCTCACCCCCCTGTGTGTGTGTCTCACCCCCCCCTGTGTGTGTTTCTCACCCCCCTGTGTGTATCTCACCCCCCCCCGTGTGTGTTTCTCACCCCCCTGTGTGTATCTCACCCCCCCCCGTGTGTGTTTCTCACCCCCCCCTGTGTGTGTGTCTCACCCCCCCCCGTGTGTGTTTCTCACCCCCCCCTGTGTGTGTGTCTCACCCCCCCCCGTGTGTGTTTCTCACCCCCCCCCTGTGTGTGTATCTCACCCCCCCCCGTGTGTGTTTCTCACCCCCCCCTGTGTGTGTATCTCACCCCCCCCCGTGTGTGTTTCTCACCCCCCCCCTGTGTGTGTATCTCACCCCCCCCCGTGTGTGTTTCTCACCCCCCTGTGTGTGTGTCTCACCCCCCCCCCTGTGTGTGTGTCTCACCCCCCCCCGTGTGTGTGTCTCACCCCCCCCCGTGTGTGTGTCTCACCCCCCCCCTGTGTGTGTGTCTCACCCCCCCCCGTGTGTGTGTCTCACCCCCCCCCCGTGTGTGTGTCTCACCCCCCCCCCGTGTGTGTGTCTCACCCCCCCCCGTGTGTGTGTCTCACCCCCCCCCCTGTGTGTGTGTCTCACCCCCCCCTGTGTGTGTGTCTCACCCCCCCCCTGTGTGTGTGTCTCACCCCCCTGTGTGTGTGTGTCTCACCCCCCCCTGTGTGTGTGTCTCACCCCCCCCCCGTGTGTGTGTCTCACCCCCCCCCTGTGTGTGTGTGTCTCACCCCCCCTGTGTGTGTGTCTCACCCCCCCTGTGTGTGTGTCTCACCCCCCCCCTGTGTGTGTGTGTGTCTCACCCCCCCTGTGTGTGTGTGTCTCACCCCCCCTGTGTGTGTGTCTCACCCCCCCCTGTGTGTGTGTCTCACCCCCCTGTGTGTGTGTGTCTCACCCCCCCCTGTGTGTGTGTCTCACCCCCCTGTGTGTGTGTGTCTCACCCCCCCCTGTGTGTGTGTGTCTCACCCCCCCCTGTGTGTGTGTCTCACCCCCCCCCTGTGTGTGTGTGTCTCACCCCCCCCGTGTGTGTCTCACCCCCCCCCTGTGTGTGTGTCTCACCCCCCTGTGTGTGTGTGTCTCACCCCCCCCTGTGTGTGTGTCTCACCCCCCTGTGTGTGTGTGTCTCACCCCCCCCTGTGTGTGTGTGTCTCACCCCCCTGTGTGTGTGTGTCTCACCCCCCCCCCTGTGTGTGTGTCTCACCCCCCCCGTGTGTGTGTCTCACCCCCCCCCGTGTGTGTGTCTCACCCCCCTGTGTGTGTGTCTCACCCCCCCCCCGTGTGTGTGTCTCACCCCCCCCTGTGTGTGTGTCTCACCCCCCCCCCCGTGTGTGTGTCTCACCCCCCCCCCTGTGTGTGTGTCTCACCCCCCCCTGTGTGTGTGTCTCACCCCCCCCTGTGTGTGTGTGTCTCACCCCCCCCTGTGTGTGTGTGTCTCACCCCCCTGTGTGTGTGTGTCTCACCCCCCCCCCTGTGTGTGTGTCTCACCCCCCCCGTGTGTGTGTCTCACCCCCCCCGTGTGTGTTTCTCACCCCCGTGTGTGTATCTCACCCCCCCCGTGTGTGTTTCTCACCCCCCTGTGTGTATCTCACCCCCCCCGTGTGTGTTTCTCACCCCCCTGTGTGTGTCTCACCCCCCCCCGTGTGTGTGTCTCACCCCCCCCTGTGTGTGTGTCTCACCCCCCTGTGTGTGTGTCTCACCCCCCCCTGTGTGTGTGTCTCACCCCCCTGTGTGTGTGTCTCACCCCCCCCTGTGTGTGTGTCTCACCCCCCTGTGTGTGTGTCTCACCCCCCCCTGTGTGTGTCTCACCCCCCTGTGTGTGTGTGTCTCACCCCCCCCTGTGTGTGTGTGTCTCACCCCCCTGTGTGTGTGTCTCACCCCCCCCTGTGTGTGTGTCTCACCCCCCCCCTGTGTGTGTGTGTCTCACCCCCCTGTGTGTGTGTCTCACCCCCCCCCTGTGTGTGTGTGTCTCACCCCCCCCGTGTGTGTGTGTCTCACCCCCCCCCTGTGTGTGTGTCTCACCCCCCCCTGTGTGTGTGTCTCACCCCCCCCGTGTGTGTGTGTCTCACCCCCCCCTGTGTGTGTGTCTCACCCCCCCCGTGTGTGTGTGTCTCACCCCCCCCGTGTGTGTGTGTCTCACCCCCCCCTGTGTGTGTGTCTCACCCCCCCCTGTGTGTGTGTCTCACCCCCCCCCTGTGTGTGTGTGTCTCACCCCCCCTGTGTGTGTGTCTCACCCCCCCCCTGTGTGTGTGTCTCACCCCCCTGTGTGTGTGTCTCACCCCCCCCCGTGTGTGTGTCTCACCCCCCCCTGTGTGTGTGTCTCACCCCCCCCCTGTGTGTGTGTGTCTCACCCCCCCTGTGTGTGTGTCTCACCCCCCCCCCTGTGTGTGTGTGTCTCACCCCCCCTGTGTGTGTGTCTCACCCCCCTGTGTGTGTGTCTCACCCCCCCCTGTGTGTGTGTCTCACCCCCCCCCCTGTGTGTGTGTGTCTCACCCCCCCCGTGTGTGTGTCTCACCCCCCCCGTGTGTGTGTGTGTCTCACCCCCCCTGTGTGTGTGTCTCACCCCCCCCCTGTGTGTGTGTCTCACCCCCCCCCCTGTGTGTGTGTGTCTCACCCCCCCCGTGTGTGTGTCTCACCCCCCCCCTGTGTGTGTGTGTCTCACCCCCCCTGTGTGTGTGTCTCACCCCCCCCCTGTGTGTGTGTCTCACCCCCCTGTGTGTGTGTCTCACCCCCCCCTGTGTGTGTGTCTCACCCCCCCCTGTGTGTGTGTGTCTCACCCCCCTGTGTGTGTGTGTCTCACCCCCCCCCCGTGTGTGTGTCTCACCCCCCCCCGTGTGTGTGTCTCACCCCCCCCCGTGTGTGTGTCTCACCCCCCTGTGTGTGTGTCTCACCCCCCCCCCGTGTGTGTGTCTCACCCCCCCCTGTGTGTGTGTCTCACCCCCCCCCCCGTGTGTGTGTCTCACCCCCCCCCCTGTGTGTGTGTCTCACCCCCCCCTGTGTGTGTGTCTCACCCCCCCCTGTGTGTGTGTGTCTCACCCCCCCCTGTGTGTGTGTGTCTCACCCCCCTGTGTGTGTGTGTCTCACCCCCCCCCCTGTGTGTGTGTCTCACCCCCCCCGTGTGTGTTTCTCACCCCCCCCCGTGTGTGTGTCTCACCCCCCCCGTGTGTGTTTCTCACCCCCGTGTGTGTATCTCACCCCCCCCGTGTGTGTTTCTCACCCCCCTGTGTGTATCTCACCCCCCCCTGTGTGTGTGTCTCACCCCCCCCGTGTGTGTTTCTCACCCCCCCCCCGTGTGTGTGTCTCACCCCCCCCGTGTGTGTTTCTCACCCCCGTGTGTGTATCTCACCCCCCCCGTGTGTGTTTCTCACCCCCCTGTGTGTATCTCACCCCCCCCTGTGTGTGTGTCTCACCCCCCCCCGTGTGTGTGTCTCACCCCCCCCCCGTGTGTGTGTCTCACCCCCCCCCGTGTGTGTGTCTCACCCCCCTGTGTGTGTGTCTCACCCCCCCCTGTGTGTGTGTCTCACCCCCCCCCGTGTGTGTGTCTCACCCCCCTGTGTGTGTGTGTCTCACCCCCCCCCTGTGTGTGTGTCTCACCCCCCCCGTGTGTGTTTCTCACCCCCCCCCCCTGTGTGTGTATCTCACCCCCCCCGTGTGTGTATCTCACCCCCCCCGTGTGTGTATCTCACCCCCCCCGTGTGTGTTTCTCACCCCCCCCCTGTGTGTGTCTCACCCCCCCCTGTGTGTGTGTCTCACCCCCCCCTGTGTGTGTGTCTCACCCCCCCGTGTGTGTTTCTCACCCCCCCCCCCTGTGTGTGTATCTCACCCCCCCCGTGTGTGTATCTCACCCCCCCCGTGTGTGTATCTCACCCCCCCCGTGTGTGTTTCTCACCCCCCCCCCTGTGTGTGTCTCACCCCCCCCTGTGTGTGTGTCTCACCCCCCCCTGTGTGTGTGTCTCACCCCCCCCTGTGTGTGTGTCTCACCCCCCCCCCTGTGTGTGTCTCACCCCCCCCTGTGTGTGTGTCTCACCCCCCCCTGTGTGTGTATCTCACCCCCCCCGTGTGTGTATCTCACCCCCCCCGTGTGTGTTTCTCACCCCCCCCCCTGTGTGTGTCTCACCCCCCCCTGTGTGTGTGTCTCACCCCCCCCTGTGTGTGTGTCTCACCCCCCCCCGTGTGTGTGTCTCACCCCCCCCGTGTGTGTGTGTCTCACCCCCCCCTGTGTGTGTGTCTCACCCCCCCCTGTGTGTGTGTCTCACCCCCCCCTGTGTGTGTGTGTCTCACCCCCCCCTGTGTGTGTGTCTCACCCCCCCCTGTGTGTGTGTGTCTCACCCCCCCCTGTGTGTGTGTCTCACCCCCCTGTGTGTGTGTCTCACCCCCCCCTGTGTGTGTGTGTCTCACCCCCCCCCGTGTGTGTGTCTCACCCCCCCCTGTGTGTGTGTCTCACCCCCCTGTGTGTGTGTCTCACCCCCCTGTGTGTGTGTCTCACCCCCCCCTGTGTGTGTGTGTCTCACCCCCCCCTGTGTGTGTGTCTCACCCCCCTGTGTGTGTGTCTCACCCCCCCCTGTGTGTGTGTCTCACCCCCCCCTGTGTGTGTGTGTCTCACCCCCCCCTGTGTGTGTGTGTCTCACCCCCCCCCTGTGTGTGTGTCTCACCCCCCCCTGTGTGTGTGTCTCACCCCCCCCCCTGTGTGTGTGTCTCACCCCCCCCTGTGTGTGTGTCTCACCCCCCCCTGTGTGTGTGTCTCACCCCCCCCGTGTGTGTGTCTCACCCCCCTGTGTGTGTGTCTCACCCACCCCCGTGTGTGTGTGTCTCACCCCCCTGTGTGTGTGTGTCTCACCCCCCCCGTGTGTGTGTCTCACCCCCCCCTGTGTGTGTGTGTCTCACCCCCCCCGTGTGTGTGTCTCACCCCCCTGTGTGTGTGTGTCTCACCCCCCTGTGTGTGTGTGTCTCACCCCCCTGTGTGTGTGTCTCACCCCCCCCGTGTGTGTGTCTCACCCCCCCCTGTGTGTGTGTGTCTCACCCCCCCTGTGTGTGTGTCTCACCCCCCCCTGTGTGTGTGTGTCTCACCCCCCCCGTGTGTGTGTCTCACCCCCCTGTGTGTGTGTATCTCACCCCCCCCCCCTGTGTGTGTGTCTCACCCCCCTGTGTGTGTGTCTCACCCCCCTGTGTGTGTGTGTCTCACCCCCCCGTGTGTGTATCTCACCCCCCCCTGTGTGTGTGTCTCACCCCCCCCGTGTGTGTTTCTCACCCCCCCCCGTGTGTGTTTCCCACCCCCCCTGTGTGTGTGTCTCACCCCCCCCGTGTGTGTATCTCACCCCCCCCTGTGTGTGTGTGTGTCTCACCCCCCCCTGTGTGTGTGTGTGTCTCACCCCCGCCGTGTGTGTGTCTCACCCCCCCCTGTGTGTGTGTCTCACCCCCCCCTGTGTGTGTGTCTCACCCCCCCCTGTGTGTGTGTGTGTCTCACCCCCCCCTGTGTGTGTGTGTATCTCACCCCCCCCTGTGTGTGTGTCTCACCCCCCCCTGTGTGTGTGTCTCACCCCCCCCGTGTGTGTCTCACCCCCCCCGTGTGTGTGTCTCACCCCCCCCTGTGTGTGTGTCTCACCCCCCCCGTGTGTGTGTCTCACCCCCCCCTGTGTGTGTGTCTCACCCCCCCCGTGTGTGTGTCTCACCCCCCCCTGTGTGTGTGTCTCACCCCCCCTGTGTGTGTGTGTGTCTCACCCCCCCCGTGTGTGTGTGTGTCTCACCCCCCTGTGTGTGTGTGTGTCTCACCCCCCCCGTGTGTGTGTGTGTCTCACCCCCCCCGTGTGTGTATCTCACCCCCCCTGTGTGTGTGTGTGTCTCACCCCCCCCGTGTGTGTGTCTCACCCCCCCCTGTGTGTGTGTCTCACCCCCCCCTGTGTGTGTGTCTCACCCCCCCCTGTGTGTGTGTGTGTCTCACCCCCCCCGTGTGTGTGTCTCACCCCCCCCGTGTGTGTGTCTCACCCCCCCCTGTGTGTGTGTCTCACCCCCCCCTGTGTGTGTGTGTCTCACCCCCCTGTGTGTGTGTCTCACCCCCCCCTGTGTGTGTGTGTCTCACCCCCCCCTGTGTGTGTGTGTCTCACCCCCCTGTGTGTGTGTCTCACCCCCCTGTGTGTGTGTCTCACCCCCCCCTGTGTGTGTGTCTCACCCCCCTGTGTGTGTGTCTCACCCCCCCCTGTGTGTGTGTCTCACCCCCCCCTGTGTGTGTGTCTCACCCCCCCTGTGTGTGTGTGTGTCTCACCCCCCCCGTGTGTGTATCTCACCCCCCCCTGTGTGTGTGTGTGTCTCACCCCCCCCCCGTGTGTGTGTCTCACCCCCCTGTGTGTGTGTCTCACCCCCCCCTGTGTGTGTGTGTGTCTCACCCCCCCCGTGTGTGTATCTCACCCCCCCCTGTGTGTGTGTGTATCTCACCCCCCCCTGTGTGTGTGTCTCACCCCCCCCTGTGTGTGTGTCTCACCCCCCCCTGTGTGTGTGTCTCACCCCCCCCTGTGTGTGTATCTCACCCCCCCCCGTGTGTATCTCACCCCCCCCCTGTGTGTGTATCTCACCCCCCCCTGTGTGTGTGTCTCACCCCCCCCTGTGTGTGTGTCTCACCCCCCCCGTGTGTGTGTGTCTCACCCCCCCCCGTGTGTGTGTCTCATCCCCCTGTGTGTGTCTCACCCCCCCCGTGTGTGTCTCACCCCCCCCCTGTGTGTGTCTCACCCCCCCCTGTGTGTGTGTCTCACCCCCCTGTGTGTGTGTCTCACCCCCCCCGTGTGTGTGTCTCACCCCCCCGTGTGTGTGTCTCACCCCCCTGTGTGTGTCTCACCCCCCCTCGTGTGTGTATCTCACCCCCCCTGTGTGTCTCACCCCCCCGTGTGTGTTAACTTTCTGGTTAGATTACCTTTTATGCTATAGGCTCAGTGGGAGCTCAAGGAACAGGTTTCCAGGCAGATCTGGATCCAACAGGGTTCTTATGGGAGGGGGCTTTAACTTCCCCAACATTGGCTACGACTCCCTTCGTACCAGGGTCTGAAACGGGGCAGAATTTGTTCGGTGCACTCAGGATGGTTTCCTGAAACAATATGTCAAGAGTCCAACTGGGAAATATTCGAGAGTGTGGAGCTGGAAAAGCACAGCAGGTCAGGTAGCGTCCGAGCAGCAGGAGAATCGATGTTTTGGGTGTAAGCCCTTCATCAGGAATGAGGCTTGTGGGCCGGGGGGTCTGAGAGATAAATGGGAGGGGAGTGGGGCTAGAGTAAACCTTGTGTTGGGAAATGAATTTGGACAGATAATCAAAGTTTCAATGGGGGAGCATTTTGAGAACAGCGATCATAATTCCGTAAGTTTTAAGATAGTTTTGGATAAGGTTAAGACTGGTCCTGGATTGAACATGCTAAATTGGGAGAAGACTGAGTACAATAGTATTAGGCAGGAACTGGGGAAATTAGATTAGGACAGTTTGTTTGAGGACCACATCTGACATGTGGGAACATTTCAAAGGCCCGTTGATGAAAGATCAGGACCGTCGAGGATGGAAAGTAGATTAGATTCCCTACAGTGTGGAAACAGGCCCTTCGGCCCAACCAGTCCACACCGACCGTCCGAAGAGTAACCCACCCAGACCCATTTCCCTCTGACTAATGCACCTAACACTACGGGCAATTTAGCATGGCCGATTCACCTAACCTGCGCATCTTTGGATTGTGGGAGGAAACTGGAGCACCCGGAGGAAACCCACGCAGACATGGGGAGAATGTGCAAACTCCACACAGACAGTCACCCGAGGCGGGAATTGAAACTGGGACCCTGCTGCTGTGAGGCAGCAGTGCTAACCACTGAGCCACTGAGTAAGGAAGGCAAGGTTTGGAAAACTTAGATGACAAGAGATATGGAAAGTTAAGTCAGAATATTTAGTTGGAATATATGCTGCCTGGAAGTGTTGCGGAGGCAGATTCCATCGGATGTTTCGAAACAGAGCTGGATATATGTTTGAAAGTGATGAATTGAGTGGGCTATGGAGATAGGGCTGGAGAATGATCATTCCACCATCTCCATGAAGACTCCATTTCTGACAAACTTTGAGAATGATGAAATTCGAGATTTTGGAACCATTTAAAAAAAAAGATGTTAAAAATCATGAACATGTGAGGATTTACTGGGGCTGCGTAGCTCATTTAGTCACTGTGGGTTGAATGGCCTCTTATCTATCATATAAAACTCTGGTATTCCACAATTCTAAAAAAATGTGTAAGGTTTAGCGACAGAGATCAAACAAAGCCCTTGAGGGAATAAGAGAAAGCAGAAAATAATTTACACAAGAAATCAGGAGGGCTAGCAGGGAGAATCCAAAGGCATTTTCCACGTTTATTAGGAACTAGAGGATTATTAGGGAAAGGGAAGGTCCACTTGAGGATAAAGGAGGGAATTTGTACATGGAGGCAGAGCAAGCAGGTAAAGTTCTTTCTATCAGTATTTACGAAAGAGAAGGACATGAATGATGGTGAGATTAGGGAGGGTGATGTTGACTTTCTGGGGCATGTCAATCTTAAGAAGGACGAGGTATTGGGTGTCTTGCAAAACATTAAGGTAGATATGTTCCCAGGACACTGAAGGAGGCAAGGAAGGAAATTGCTGGGGTTGGACAGAGACCTTTGTATCCTCTTTAGCCAGAGATGAGGTCCAGCAGAACAGAGAGTTCAAGAAGAGCAACAGAGATAATTTAGGAAATGACAGGCTGGCGGGAGAGACATCGGTGGGAGAGAAATGACATGAGAAGATACTTAGGAACAGGATTTGGGATCAAAATGGACTTATTATGGATTGTCAGCATAGCTTCATGTGGGGGAGATTTAGTCTCGTCTCATGAACTTGACTGTTTTTTGAGGTGGTGATGAAGATGATTGATGAGGGTAGGGATAGGGATGATGTCTACACGGACTTTATTCAAGCGTTTGACAAGGTCTCTCATGGTACGCTGGTCCAGAAGATTATGTCAGATAGGATCCATGGTGAGTTGGCAAAGTGCATACAAAATTGGCTTGGTCATAGGAGACAGACAATAGAGTGTTTTCCTGACTGGAGGTCTGTAATCAGTGATGTCCGACATGATTCAGTGCTGAGACCTCTGCTATTTGTCATATATAAGTTACTTTTCTGGAAAGTGGGTGGTCTGATTAGTACATTTGCAGACGACCAGAAAATTGGTGGAGATATGGATAATGAGGAAGGATATCAGGATGCAGTAGGATAG
>NW_028270183.1:25573915-25576415 GCF_037043375.1 Chiloscyllium plagiosum | reverse complement strand
TCTGAGTGTGTGTGTGTGTCTCTGTGTGTGTGTCTGTGTGTGTAAGTGTGTGTATGTTTGTGTGAGTGTGTGTGTGTGTCTGTGTGTATGTGTGTGTGTGTCTGTGTGTGTCTGTGTGTGTGAGTGTCTGTGTGTGCGTGTGTGTGAGTGTGTCTGTGTGTGTATGTGTGTGTCTGTGTGTGTGTCTTTGTGTATGTGTGTGTGTCTGTGTGTATGTGTGTGTGTGAGTGTGTGTGTGTCTGTGTGTGAGTCTGTGTGTGAGTCTGTGTGTGTCTGTGTATGTGTCTGTGTGTGTGCGTGAGTGTGCATGTCTGTGTATGTGTCTGTGTGTATGTGTGTGTGAGTGTGTGTATGTGTGTGTCTGTGAGGGTGTGTCTGTGTGTGTGTCTGTGTGTGTGAGTGTGTGTGTGTGAGTGTGTGTATGTGTCTGTGTGTGTGTGTGTGAGTGTGTGTATGTGTCTGTGTGTGTGTGAGTGTGTGTGTGTCTGTGTGAGTGAGTATGTGTCTGTGTGTGTGAGTGTGTGTGTGTGTCTCTGTGTATGTGTGTCTGTGTGTGTCTGTGTGTTTGCCTGTGTCTGTGTGTCTGTGTGTGTGCCTGTGTGTGTCTATGTGTGTGAGTGTCTGTGTGTGTGTCTGTGTCTGTGTGTCTGTGTGCCTGTGTGTGACTGTGTGTGACTGTGTGTGTGTCTGCGTGTGTCTGTGTGTGTGTGTGTATGTGTCTGTGTGTGTGAGTGTGTGCGTGTCTGTGTGTGTGAGTGCGTGTCTGTGTGTATGTGTGTGTGTGTCTGTGTGTGTGTATATGCGTGTCTGTGTGTGTATCTGTGTGCCTGTGTCTGTGTGTGTGCCTGTGCCTGTGTGACTGTGTGTGCCTGTGTGTGTGTCTGTGTGTGTGTGCATCTTTCTGTGTGAGTGTCTGTATGTGTGTCTGTGTCTGTGTGTATCTGAGTCTGTGTCTATGTGTCTGTGTCAGTGTGTGTTTGTGTGTGTGTCTGTGTCTGTGTTTGTGTGTGTGTTTGTGTGTGTCTGTGTCTGTGTATATGTGTGTGTGAGTTTGTGTGTGTCTGTGTTTGTGTATGTGAGTGTGTGTGTGTCTGTGTCTGTGTGTGTGTGTCTGTGTCTGTGTGTGTGTGTGTGTGTGTCTGTGTGTGTGTCTGTGTGTCTGTGTGTGGCTGTGTGTGTGTGAGTGTCTCTGTGTATGTGTGAGTGTGTCTGTGTGTGTGAGTGTGTGTCTGTGTGTGTGTCTGTATGTATGTGTGTGTGAGTGTGTTGTGTGTGTCTGTGTGTGTATCTGTGTGTCTGTGTGTGTGTCTGCGTGTTTGCCTGTGTCTGTGTGTGTGTCTGTCTGTGTGTCTGTGTGTGTCTGTGTTTGTGTGTGTGTTTGTGTGTGTCTGTGTATGTGTGTGTGTGTCTGTGTGTGTGAGTGTGTCTGTGTGTGTCTGTGTGTCTGTGTGTGTGAGTGTGTATGTGTCTGTGTGTGTGAGTGTGTGCGTGTCTGTGTGTGTGAGTGTGTGTCTGTGTGTGTGTCTGTGTGTATGTGTGTGTGTATGTGTGTGTGTGTCTATGTGTGTGTATATGTGTGTCTGTGTGTGTATCTGTGTGTCTGTGCCTGTGTGACTGTGTGTGTGTCTGTGTGTGTGTGCATCTTTCTGTGTGAGTGTCTGTATGCGTGTCTGTGTGTGTGTCTGTGTGTGTATCTGAGTCTGTGTCTGTGTGTCTGTGTCTGTGTGTGTGTTTGTGTGTGTGTCTGTGTGTATGTGTGTGTGTATGTGTGTCTGTGTCTGTGCTGTGTCTGTGTGTGTGTCTGTGCGTGTCTGTGTCTGTGTGTGTGTGTCTGTGTGTATCTGTGTGTGTGTGTCTGTGTGTGTGTATGTGAGTGTGTGTGTGCCTGTGTGTGTGTATATGTGTGTCTGTGTGTGTATCTGTGTGCCTGTGTCTGTGTCTGTGTCTGTGTGTGTGCCTGTGCCTGTGTGTCTGTGTGTGTCTGTGTGTGTGTGCATCTTTGTGTGTGAGTGTCTGTATGTCTGTCTGTGTGTGTATCTGAGTCTGTGTCTGTCTGTCTGTGTGTGTCTGTGTCTGTGTGTTTGTGTGTGTGCCTGTGTCTGTGCTGTATGTGTCTGTATGTGTGTCTGTGTGTGTATCTGTGTCTGTGTGTCTGTGTGTGTCGGTGTTCGTGTGTGTGTTTGTGTGTGTCTGTGTCTGTGTCTGTGTGTGTGTGTGTGTGTCTGTGTGTGTGAGTGTCTGTGTGTGTCTGTGTATGTGTATGTGAGTGTGTGTGTGTGTCTGTGTGTGTGCATATGTGTGCCTGTGTGCCTGTGTCTGTGTCTGTGTGTGTGCCTGTGCCTGTGTGTCTGTGTGTGTCTGCATCTTTGTGTGTGAGTGTCTGTATGTCTGTCTGTGTGTGTCTGTGTGTGTGTGTAAGTGTGTGTAAGTGTGTGTGAGTGTGTGTGTGTCTGTGTGTCTGTGTGTGTGTCTGTGTGTGTGTCTGTGTGTGTGAGTGTCT
>NW_028270183.1:25553915-25571415 GCF_037043375.1 Chiloscyllium plagiosum | reverse complement strand
TGTGTGTGTGTCTGTGTGTGTCTGTGTGTGTGTGTGTGTGTCTGTGTGTGTAAGTGTGTGTATGTGTGTGTGAGTGTCTGTGTGTGTGTCTGTGCCTGTGTGTCTGTGTGCCTGTGTGTGAGTGTGTCTGTGTGTGTGTCTGCGTGTGTGTCTGTGTGTGTCTGTGTGAGTGTGCATCTTTGTGTGTGAGTGTCTGTATGTCTGTGTGTGTGTGTGTCTGTGTGTGTAAGTGTGTGTATGTGTGTGTGAGTGTGTGTGTGTCTGTGTGTATGTGTGTGTGTCTGTGTGTGTGTCTGTGTGTGTGAGTGTCTGTGTGTGCGTGTATGTGAGTGTGTCTGTGTGTGTATGTGTGTGTGTCTGTGTGTGTGTCCTTATGTATGTGTGTGTGTCTGTGTGTATGTGTGTGTGTGTGTCTGTGTGTGAGTCTGTGTGTGTGTCTGTGTATGTGTCTGTGTGTGTGCGTGTGTGTGCATGTCTGTGTATGTGTCTGTGTGTATGTGTGTGTGAGTGTGTGTATGTGTGTGTCTGTGTGTGTGTCTGTGTGTGTGAGAGTGTGTGTATGTGTCTGTGTGTGTGTGAGTGTGTGTGTGTGAGTGTGTGTATGTGTCTGTGTGTGTGTGAGTGTGTGTGTGTGTGAGTGTGTGTATGTGTCTGTGTGTGTGTGAGTGTGTGTGTGTCTGTGTTAGTGAGTATGTGTGTGTGAGTGTGTGTGTGTCTCTGTGTATGTGTGTCTGTGTGTGTGTCTGTGTCTGTGTGTCTGTGTGCCTGTGTGTGAGTGTGTCTGTGTGTGTGTCAGCGTGTGTCTGTGTATGTGTGAGTGTGTGTATGTGTCTGTGTGTGTGAGTGTGTGCGTGTCTGTGTGTGTGAGTGTGTGTCTGTGTGTGTGTCTGTGTGTATGTGTGTGTGTAGGTGTGTGTGTCTGTGTGTGTATATGCGTGTCTGTGTGTGTATCTCTGTGTCTGTGTCTGTGTCTGTGCCTGTGTGACTGTGTGTGCCTGTGTGTGTGTCTGTGTGTGTGTGCATCTTTCTGTGTGAGTGTCTGTATGTGTGTCTGTGTGTGTGTGTGTGTGTATCTGAGTCTGTGTCTGTGTGTGTCTGTGTGTGTGTTTGTGTGTGTGTCTGTGTCTCTGTGTGTGTGTGTCTGTGTGTGTAAGTGTGTGAATGTGTGTGTGAGTGTGTGTGTGTGTGTGTGTGTGTCTGTGTGTGTGAGTGTCTGTGTGTGCGTGTGTGTGAGTATCTCTGTGTGTGTATGTGTGTGTCTGTGTGTGTGTCTTTGTGTATGTGTGAGTGTCTGTGTGTATGTGTGTGTGTGTGTGTCTGTGTGCGTATCTGAGTCTGTGTCTGTGTGTGTGTGTTTGTGTATGTGTGTGTGTCTGTGTGTATGTGTGTGTGTGTGTGTCTGTGTGTGAGTCTGTGTGTGTGTCTGTGTATGTGTCTGTGTGTGTGCCTGTGTGTGCTTGTCTGTGTATGTGTGTCTGTGTGCCTGTGTCTGTGTGTGTGCCTGTGCCTATGTGTCTGTGTGTGTCTGTGTGTGAGTGCATCTTTGTGTGTGAGTGTCTGTATGCCTGTCTGTGTGTGTGTCTGTGTGTGTATCTGAGTCTGTGTCTGTCTGTCTGTGTGTGTGTGAGTGTGTGAGTGTCTCTGTGTATGTGTGAGTGTGTCTGTGTGTGTGTCTGTGTGTGTGAGTGTGTGTCTGTGTGTGTGTCTGTGTGTGTGTCTGCATGTATGTGTGTGTGAGTGTGTGTGTCTGTGTGTGTGACTGTGTGTGTATCTGTGTGTCTGTGTGTGTGTCTGCGTGTTTGCCTGTGTCTGTGTGTGTGTCTGTGTGTGTGTCTGTATGTGTGTCTGTGTGTGTCTGTGTGTGTATCTGTGTCTGTGTGTCTGTGTGTGTCTGTGTTTGTGTGTTTGTTTGTGTGTGTCTGTGTATGTGTGTGTGTGTGTGTCTGTGTGTGTGAGTGTGTCTGTGTGTGTCTGTGTGAGTGTGTGCATGTGTGTGTGAGTGTGTGCGTGTCTGTGTGTGTGTGTCTGTGTGTGTGTCTGTGTGTATGTGTGTGTGTGTATGTGTGTGTGTGTCTGTGTGTGTATATGTGTGTCTGTGTGTATATCTGTGTGTCTGTGTCTGTGTGTGTGTCTGTGTCTGTGTGAGTGTTTGTGTGTGTGTGCATCTTTCTTTGTGAGTGTCTGTATGTGTGTCTGTGTGTGTGTCTGCGTGTGTGTCTGTGTGTGTCTGTGTGAGTGTGCATCTTTGTGTGTGAGTGTCTGTATGTCTGTGTGTGTGTGTGTCTGTGTGTGTAAGTGTGTGTATGTGTGTGTGAGTGTGTGTGTGTCTGTGTGTATGTGTGTGTGTCTGTGTGTGTGTCTGTGTGTGTGAGTGTCTGTGTGTGCGTGTATGTGAGTGTGTCTGTGTGTGTATGTGTGTGTGTCTGTGTGTGTGTCCTTATGTATGTGTGTGTGTCTGTGTGTATGTGTGTGTGTGTGTCTGTGTGTGAGTCTGTGTGTGTGTCTGTGTATGTGTCTGTGTGTGTGCGTGTGTGTGCATGTCTGTGTATGTGTCTGTGTGTATGTGTGTGTGAGTGTGTGTATGTGTGTGTCTGTGTGTGTGTCTGTGTGTGTGAGAGTGTGTGTATGTGTCTGTGTGTGTGTGAGTGTGTGTGTGTGAGTGTGTGTATGTGTCTGTGTGTGTGTGAGTGTGTGTGTGTGTGAGTGTGTGTATGTGTCTGTGTGTGTGTGAGTGTGTGTGTGTCTGTGTTAGTGAGTATGTGTGTGTGAGTGTGTGTGTGTCTCTGTGTATGTGTGTCTGTGTGTGTGTCTGTGTCTGTGTGTCTGTGTGCCTGTGTGTGAGTGTGTCTGTGTGTGTGTCAGCGTGTGTCTGTGTATGTGTGAGTGTGTGTATGTGTCTGTGTGTGTGAGTGTGTGCGTGTCTGTGTGTGTGAGTGTGTGTCTGTGTGTGTGTCTGTGTGTATGTGTGTGTGTAGGTGTGTGTGTCTGTGTGTGTATATGCGTGTCTGTGTGTGTATCTCTGTGTCTGTGTCTGTGTCTGTGCCTGTGTGACTGTGTGTGCCTGTGTGTGTGTCTGTGTGTGTGTGCATCTTTCTGTGTGAGTGTCTGTATGTGTGTCTGTGTGTGTGTGTGTGTGTATCTGAGTCTGTGTCTGTGTGTGTCTGTGTGTGTGTTTGTGTGTGTGTCTGTGTCTCTGTGTGTGTGTGTCTGTGTGTGTAAGTGTGTGAATGTGTGTGTGAGTGTGTGTGTGTGTGTGTGTGTGTCTGTGTGTGTGAGTGTCTGTGTGTGCGTGTGTGTGAGTATCTCTGTGTGTGTATGTGTGTGTCTGTGTGTGTGTCTTTGTGTATGTGTGAGTGTCTGTGTGTATGTGTGTGTGTGTGTGTCTGTGTGCGTATCTGAGTCTGTGTCTGTGTGTGTGTGTTTGTGTATGTGTGTGTGTCTGTGTGTATGTGTGTGTGTGTGTGTCTGTGTGTGAGTCTGTGTGTGTGTCTGTGTATGTGTCTGTGTGTGTGCCTGTGTGTGCTTGTCTGTGTATGTGTGTCTGTGTGCCTGTGTCTGTGTGTGTGCCTGTGCCTATGTGTCTGTGTGTGTCTGTGTGTGAGTGCATCTTTGTGTGTGAGTGTCTGTATGCCTGTCTGTGTGTGTGTCTGTGTGTGTATCTGAGTCTGTGTCTGTCTGTCTGTGTGTGTGTGAGTGTGTGAGTGTCTCTGTGTATGTGTGAGTGTGTCTGTGTGTGTGTCTGTGTGTGTGAGTGTGTGTCTGTGTGTGTGTCTGTGTGTGTGTCTGCATGTATGTGTGTGTGAGTGTGTGTGTCTGTGTGTGTGACTGTGTGTGTATCTGTGTGTCTGTGTGTGTGTCTGCGTGTTTGCCTGTGTCTGTGTGTGTGTCTGTGTGTGTGTCTGTATGTGTGTCTGTGTGTGTCTGTGTGTGTATCTGTGTCTGTGTGTCTGTGTGTGTCTGTGTTTGTGTGTTTGTTTGTGTGTGTCTGTGTATGTGTGTGTGTGTGTGTCTGTGTGTGTGAGTGTGTCTGTGTGTGTCTGTGTGAGTGTGTGCATGTGTGTGTGAGTGTGTGCGTGTCTGTGTGTGTGTGTCTGTGTGTGTGTCTGTGTGTATGTGTGTGTGTGTATGTGTGTGTGTGTCTGTGTGTGTATATGTGTGTCTGTGTGTATATCTGTGTGTCTGTGTCTGTGTGTGTGTCTGTGTCTGTGTGAGTGTTTGTGTGTGTGTGCATCTTTCTTTGTGAGTGTCTGTATGTGTGTCTGTGTGTGTGTCTGTGTGTGTATCTGAGTCTGTGCCTGTGTGTCTGTGTGTGTGTCTGTGTGTGTGTCTGTGTCTGTGTGTATGTGTGTGTGTATGTGTGTCTGTGTCTGTGTGTGTCTGTGCTGTGTCTGTCTGTGTGTGTGTGTCTGTGTGTGTCTGTGTCTGTGTGTGTGTCCGTGTGTGTCTGTGTGTGTATCTGTGTGTCTGTGTGTGTGTGTGTGTGTCTGTGTATGTGAGTGTGTGTGTGTCTGTGTGTGTGTATATGTGTGTGTCTGTGTGTGTGTGCATCTTTGTGTGTGAGTGTCTGTATGTCTGTCTGTGTGTGTGTCTGTGTGTGTATCTGAGTCTGTGTCTGTCTGTCTGTGTGTGTCTGTGTCTGTGTGTTTGTGTGTGTGCCTGTGTCTGTGTGTATGTGTGTCTGTGTGTGTATCTGTGTCTGTGTCTGTGTGTCTGTGTGTGTCGGTGTTCGTGTGTGTGTTTGTGTGTGTCTGTGTCTGTGTGTATGTGTGTGTGTGAGTGTGTGTGTCTGTGTATGTGTATGTGAGTGTGTGTGTCTGTGTGTGTGTATATGTGTGTCTGTGTGTGTATCTGTGTGCCTGTGTCTGTGTCTGAGTGTGTGTCTGTGTGTGTGTCTGTGTGTGTCTGTGTGAGTGTGCATCTTTGTGTGTGAGTGTCTGTATGTCTGTGTGTGTGTGTGTGTGTCTGTGTGTGTAAGTGTGTGTATGTGTGTGTGAGTGTGTGTGTGTCTGTGTGTATGTGTGTGTGTCTGTGTGTGTGTCTGTGTGTGTGTCTGTGTGTGTGAGTGTCTGTGTGTGCGTGTATGTGAGTGTGTCTGTGTGTGTATGTGTGTGTGTCTGTGTGTGTGTCCTTATGTATGTGTGTGTGTCTGTGTGTATGTGTGTGTGTGTGTCTGTGTGTGAGTCTGTGTGTGTGTCTGTGTATGTGTCTGTGTGTGTGCCTGTGTGTGCATGTCTGTGTATGTGTCTGTGTGTATGTGTGTGTGAGTGTGTGTATGTGTGTGTCTGTGTGTGTGTCTGTGTGTGTGTGAGTGTGTGTATGTGTCTGTGTGTGTGTGAGTGTGTGTGTGTCTGTGTTAGTGAGTATGTGTGTGTGAGTGTGTGTGTGTCTCTGTGTATGTGTGTCTGTGTGTGTGTCTGTGTCTGTGTGTCTGTGTGCCTGTGTGTGAGTGTGTCTGTGTGTGTGTCAGCGTGTGTCTGTGTATGTGTGAGTGTGTGTATGTGTCTGTGTGTGTGAGTGTGAGTGTGTCTGTGTATGTGTGAGTGTGTCTGTGTGTGTGTGTGTGTGTGAGTGTGTGTCTGTATGTACGTGTGTGTGAGTGTGTGTGTGTGTGTTGGTGTGTGTGTGTATTTGTGTGTGTGTCTGTGTCTGTGTGTGTGTCTGTGTCTTTGTGTGTGTGTGTCTGTGTCTGTGTGTGTGTCTGTGTCTGTGTGTGTGTGTTGGTGTGTGTGTGACTGTGTGTGTGTATTTGTGTGTGTCTGTGTCTGTGTGTGTGTCTGTTTTGTGTGTGTGTGTCTGTGTGTGTGTGTCCGTGTGTGTCTGTGTGTGTGTATGTGTGTGCCTGCGTGTGTGTGTGTCTGTGTGTGTGTGTCTATGTGCATCTGTGTCTGTGTGTCTGTGTGTGTCTGTGTGTGTCTGTGTGCCTGTGTGTGTCTATGCGTGTGAGTGCCTGTATGTGTGTCTGTATCTGTATGTCTGTGTGCCTGAGTGTGTGTCTGTGTGTCTGTGTGTGTGTCTGTATGTGTGTCTGTGTGTGTGTCTGTGTGTGTATCTGAGTCTGTGTCTGTGTGTCTGTGTCTGTGTGTGTGTTTGTGTGTGTGTCTGTGTCTCTGTGTGTGTGTGTCTGTGTGTGTAAGTGTGTGAATGTGTGTGTGAGTGTGTGTGTGTGTGTGTCTGTGTGTGTGAGTGTGTGCGTGTGTGTGAGTGTCTCTGTGTGTGTATTTGTGTATGTGTGTGTGTCTGTGTGTCTGTGTGTGTGTGTCTGTGTGCGTATCTGAGTCTGTGTCTGTGTGTTTGTGTGTGTGTGTTTGTGTATGTGTGTGTCTGTGTGTATGTGTGTGTGTGTGTCTGCGTGTGAGTCTGTGTGTGTGTCTGTGTATGTGTCTGTGTGTGTGCCTGTGTGTGCTTGTCTGTGTATGTGTGTCTGTGTGCCTGTGTCTGTGTGTGTGCCTGTGCCTATGTGTCTGTGTGTGTCTGTGTGTGAGTGCATCTTTGTGTGTGAGTGTCTGTATGCCTGTCTGTGTGTGTGTCTGTGTGTGTATCTGAGTCTGTGTCTGTCTGTCTGTGTGTGTCTGTGTCAGTGTGTTTGTGTGTGTGTCTGTGTCTGTGTGTACGTGTGTGTGTGTGTCTGTGTCTGTGTGTGTCTGTGTGTCTGTGTGTGAATGTGTCTGTGTGTGTGTGTCTGTGTGTGTGTGTCTGTGTGTGTGTGTCCGTGTCTGTGTGAGTCTGTGTGTGTGTGAGTGTGTCTGTGTGTGTGTCTGTGTAAGTGTGAGTGTGTCTGTGTATGTGTGAGTGTGTCTGTGTGTGTGAGTGTGTGTCTGTATGTACGTGTGTGTGAGTGTGTGTGTGTGTCTGTATGTATGTGTGTGTGTTGGTGTGTGTGTGTGTATTTGTGTGTGTGTCTGTGTCTGTGTGTGTGTCTGTGTCTTTGTGTGTGTGTGTCTGTGTCTGTGTGTGTGTGTTGGTGTGTGTGTGACTGTGTGTGTGTATTTGTGTGTGTCTGTGTCTGTGTGTGTGTCTGTTTTGTGTGTGTGTGTCTGTGTGTGTGTGTCCGTGTGTGTCTGTGTGTGTGTGCCTGCGTGTGTGTGTGTCTGTGTGTGTGTGTCTATGTGCATCTGTGTCTGTGTGTCTGTGTGTGTCTGTGTCTGTGTGTCTGTGTCTGTGTGTCTGTGTGCCTGTGTGTGTCTATGCGTGTGAGTGCCTGTATGTGTGTCTGTATCTGTATGTCTGTGTGCCTGAGTGTGTGTCTGTGTGTCTGTGTGTGTGTGTGTGTGTCTGTGTGTGTGTGAGTGTGTGTGTGTCTGTGTGTGTGAGTGTGTGTCTGTGTATATGTGTGTGTGAGTGTGTGTGTGCCTGTGCGTGTATCTGTGTGAGTGTGTGTGTGTGTGTGTCTGTGTGTGTGTCTGTGTCTGTGTGTGTGTGCGCGTGCGTGTCTGTGCGTGTGTGTCTGTGTGTGTGAGTGTGTCTGTGTGTGTCTGTGTGTGTGTGTCTCTGTATCTATGTCTGTGTGTGTGTCTGTGTCTGTGTGTGTGTTTTGGTGTGTGGTTTGTGTATGTGTCTGTGTCTGTGTGTGCCTGTGTCTTTGTGTGTGTGTCTCTGTGTGTGTATGTGTGTGTCTGTGTGTGTGTGTGTGTCTGTGTCTGTGTGTCTGTATCTGTGTGTGTGTGTCTGTGTGTGTGTGTGTGTGTCTGTGTGTTTGTGTGTGTGCCTGTGTCTGTGTGTATGTGTGTCTGTGTGTGTGTCTGTGTGTGTATCTGTGTCTGTGTCTGTGTGTCTGTGTGTGTCGGTGTTCGTGTGTGTGTTTGTGTGTGTCTGTGTCTGGGTGTATGTGTGTGTGTGACTGTGTGTGTGTGTGTGTCTGTGTGAGTGTCTGTGTGTGTGTCTGTGTGTGTGTATATGTGTGTCTGTGTGTGTATCTGTGTGCCTGTGTCTGTGTCTGAGTGTGTGTCTGTGTGAGTGTGTCTGTGTGTGTGTCTGCATGTGTCTGTGTGTGTGCCTGTGCCTGTGTGTCTGTGTGTGTGTGCGTGTCTGTGTGTGTGAGTGTCTGTATGTGTGTCTGTGTGTGTGTCTGTGTGTATCTGAGTCTGTGTCTGTGTGTCTGTGTCTGTGTGTGTTTGTGTGTGTGTCTGTGTCTGTGTTTGTGTGTGTGTCTGTGTGTGTCTGTGTCTGTGTGTATGTGTGTGTGTGTGAGTGTGTGTGTGTCTGTGTCTGTGTATGTGAGTGTGTGTGTGTCTGTGTGTGTGTGTGTGTGTGTGTCTGTGTCTGTGTCTGTGTCTGTGTGTGTGTCTGTGTGTGTGTGGCTGTGTGTGTGTGAGTGTGTGAGTGTCTCTGTGTATGTGTGAGTGTGTCTGTGTGTGTGTCTGTGTGTGTGAGTGTGTGTCTGTGTGTGTGTCTGTGTGTGTGTCTGCATGTATGTGTGTGTGAGTGTGTGTGTCTGTGTGTGTGACTGTGTGTGTATCTGTGTGTCTGTGTGTGTGTCTGCGTGTTTGCCTGTGTCTGTGTGTGTGTCTGTGTGTGTGTCTGTATGTGTGTCTGTGTGTGTCTGTGTGTGTATCTGTGTCTGTGTGTCTGTGTGTGTCTGTGTTTGTGTGTTTGTTTGTGTGTGTCTGTGTATGTGTGTGTGTGTGTCTGTGTGTGTGAGTGTGTCTGTGTGTGTCTGTGTGAGTGTGTGCATGTGTGTGTGAGTGTGTGCGTGTCTGTGTGTGTGTGTCTGTGTGTGTGTCTGTGTGTATGTGTGTGTGTGTGTATGTGTGTGTGTGTCTGTGTGTGTATATGTGTGTCTGTGTGTATATCTGTGTGTCTGTGTCTGTGTGTGTGTCTGTGTCTGTGTGAGTGTCTGTGTGTGTGTGCGCATCTTTCTTTGTGAGTGTCTGTATGTGTGTCTGTGTGTGTGTCTGTGTGTGTATCTGAGTCTGTGCCTGTGT
The DNA here is from genome assembly GCF_037043375.1 of Chiloscyllium plagiosum. Classification (NCBI taxonomy): domain Eukaryota; kingdom Metazoa; phylum Chordata; class Chondrichthyes; order Orectolobiformes; family Hemiscylliidae; genus Chiloscyllium; species Chiloscyllium plagiosum. The sequence goes on along the minus strand of NW_028270183.1, from coordinate 25,562,494 downwards.
GTCTGTGTGTGTGTCTGTGTGTGTGTCTGTGTCTGTGTGTATGTGTGTGTGTATGTGTGTCTGTGTCTGTGTGTGTCTGTGCTGTGTCTGTCTGTGTGTGTGTGTCTGTGTGTGTCTGTGTCTGTGTGTGTGTCCGTGTGTGTCTGTGTGTGTATCTGTGTGTCTGTGTGTGTGTGTGTGTGTCTGTGTATGTGAGTGTGTGTGTGTCTGTGTGTGTGTATATGTGTGTGTCTGTGTGTGTGTGCATCTTTGTGTGTGAGTGTCTGTATGTCTGTCTGTGTGTGTGTCTGTGTGTGTATCTGAGTCTGTGTCTGTCTGTCTGTGTGTGTCTGTGTCTGTGTGTTTGTGTGTGTGCCTGTGTCTGTGTGTATGTGTGTCTGTGTGTGTATCTGTGTCTGTGTCTGTGTGTCTGTGTGTGTCGGTGTTCGTGTGTGTGTTTGTGTGTGTCTGTGTCTGTGTGTATGTGTGTGTGTGAGTGTGTGTGTGTGTCTGTGTATGTGTATGTGAGTGTGTGTGTCTGTGTGTGTGTATATGTGTGTCTGTGTGTGTATCTGTGTGCCTGTGTCTGTGTCTGAGTGTGTGTCTGTGTGTGTGTCTGTGTGTGTCTGTGTGAGTGTGCATCTTTGTGTGTGAGTGTCTGTATGTCTGTGTGTGTGTGTGTGTGTCTGTGTGTGTAAGTGTGTGTATGTGTGTGTGAGTGTGTGTGTGTCTGTGTGTATGTGTGTGTGTCTGTGTGTGTGTCTGTGTGTGTGAGTGTCTGTGTGTGCGTGTATGTGAGTGTGTCTGTGTGTGTATGTGTGTGTGTCTGTGTGTGTGTCCTTATGTATGTGTGTGTGTCTGTGTGTATGTGTGTGTGTGTGTCTGTGTGTGAGTCTGTGTGTGTGTCTGTGTATGTGTCTGTGTGTGTGCCTGTGTGTGCATGTCTGTGTATGTGTCTGTGTGTATGTGTGTGTGAGTGTGTGTATGTGTGTGTCTGTGTGTGTGTCTGTGTGTGTGTGAGTGTGTGTATGTGTCTGTGTGTGTGTGAGTGTGTGTGTGTCTGTGTTAGTGAGTATGTGTGTGTGAGTGTGTGTGTGTCTCTGTGTATGTGTGTCTGTGTGTGTGTCTGTGTCTGTGTGTCTGTGTGCCTGTGTGTGAGTGTGTCTGTGTGTGTGTCAGCGTGTGTCTGTGTATGTGTGAGTGTGTGTATGTGTCTGTGTGTGTGAGTGTGAGTGTGTCTGTGTATGTGTGAGTGTGTCTGTGTGTGTGTGTGTGTGTGAGTGTGTGTCTGTATGTACGTGTGTGTGAGTGTGTGTGTGTGTGTTGGTGTGTGTGTGTATTTGTGTGTGTGTCTGTGTCTGTGTGTGTGTCTGTGTCTTTGTGTGTGTGTGTCTGTGTCTGTGTGTGTGTCTGTGTCTGTGTGTGTGTGTTGGTGTGTGTGTATTTGTGTGTGTCTGTGTCTGTGTGTGTGTCTGTTTTGTGTGTGTGTGTCTGTGTGTGTGTGTCCGTGTGTGTCTGTGTGTGTGTATGTGTGTGCCTGCGTGTGTGTGTGTCTGTGTGTGTGTGTCTATGTGCATCTGTGTCTGTGTGTCTGTGTGTGTCTGTGTGTGTCTGTGTGTCTGTGTGCCTGTGTGTGTCTATGCGTGTGAGTGCCTGTATGTGTGTCTGTATCTGTATGTCTGTGTGCCTGAGTGTGTGTCTGTGTGTCTGTGTGTGTGTCTGTATGTGTGTAGGTGTGTGTGTCTGTGTGTGTATATGCGTGTCTGTGTGTGTATCTCTGTGTCTGTGTCTGTGTCTGTGCCTGTGTGACTGTGTGTGCCTGTGTGTGTGTCTGTGTGTGTGTGCATCTTTCTGTGTGAGTGTCTGTATGTGTGTCTGTGTGTGTGTCTGTGTGTGTATCTGAGTCTGTGTCTGTGTGTCTGTGTCTGTGTGTGTGTTTGTGTGTGTGTCTGTGTCTCTGTGTGTGTGTGTGTCTGTGTGTGTAAGTGTGTGAATGTGTGTGTGAGTGTGTGTGTCTGTGTGTGTGAGTGTCTGTGTGTGCGAGTGTCTCTGTGTGTGTATGTGTGTGTCTGTGTGTGTGTCTTTGTGTATGTGTGAGTGTCTGTGTGTATGTGTGTGTGTGTGTCTGTGTGCGTATCTGAGTCTGTGTCTGTGTGTCTGTGTGTGTGTGTTTGTGTATGTGTGTGTGTCTGTGTGTATGTGTGTGTGTGTGTCTGTGTGTGAGTCTGTGTGTGTGTCTGTGTATGTGTCTGTGTGTGTGCCTGTGTGTGCTTGTCTGTGTATGTGTGTCTGTGTGCCTGTGTCTGTGTGTGTGCCTGTGCCTATGTGTCTGTGTGTGTCTGTGTGTGAGTGCATCTTTGTGTGTGAGTGTCTGTATGCCTGTCTGTGTGTGTGTCTGTGTGTGTATCTGAGTCTGTGTCTGTCTGTCTGTGTGTGTCTGTGTCAGTGTGTTTGTGTGTGTGTCTGTGTCTGTGTGTACGTGTGTGTGTGTGTCTGTGTCTGTGTGTGTCTGTGTGTCTGTGTGTGAATGTGTCTGTGTGTGTGTGTCTGTGTGTGTGTGTGTCTGTGTGTGTGTGTCCGTGTCTGTGTGAGTCTGTGTGTGTGTGAGTGTGTCTGTGTGTGTGTCTGTGTAAGTGTGAGTGTGTCTGTGTAAGTGTGAGTGTGTCTGTGTGTGTGAGTGTGTGTCTGTATGTACGTGTGTGTGAGTGTGTGTGTGTGTCTGTATGTATGTGTGTGTGTTGGTGTGTGTGTGTATTTGTGTGTGTGTCTGTGTCTGTGTGTGTGTCTGTGTCTTTGTGTGTGTGTCTGTGTCTGTGTGTGTGTCTGTGTCTGTGTGTGTGTGTTGGTGTGTGTGTGACTGTGTGTGTGTATTTGTGTGTGTCTGTGTCTGTGTGTGTGTCTGTTTTGTGTGTGTGTGTCTGTGTGTGTGTGTTGGTGTGTGTGTGACTGTGTGTGTGTATTTGTGTGTGTCTGTGTCTGTGTGTGTGTCTGTTTTGTGTGTGTGTGTCTGTGTGTGTGTGTCCGTGTGTGTCTGTGTGTGTGTATGTGTGTGCCTGCGTGTGTGTCTGTCTGTGTGTGTGTGTCTATGTGCATCTGTGTCTGTGTGTGTCTGTGTCTGTGTGTGTGTGTCTGTGTGTCTGTGTGCCTGTGTGTGTCTATGCGTGTGAGTGCCTGTATGTGTGTCTGTATCTGTATGTCTGTGTGCCTGAGTGTGTGTCTGTGTGTCTGTGTGTGTGTCTGTATGTGTGTCTGTGTGTGTGTCTCTGTGTGTATCTGAGTCTGTGTCTGTGTGTCTGTGTCTGTGTGTGTGTTTGTGTGTGTGTCTGTGTCTCTGTGTGTGTGTGTAAGTGTGTGAATGTGTGTGTGAGTGTGTGTGTGTGTGTCTGTGTGTGTGAGTGTCTGTGTGTGCGTGTGTGTGAGTGTCTCTGTGTGTGTATGTGTGTGTCTGTGTGTGTGTCTTTGTGTATGTGTGTGTGTCTGTGTGTCTGTGTGTGTGTGTCTGTGTGCGTATCTGAGTCTGTGTCTGTGTGTTTGTGTGTGTGTGTTTGTGTATGTGTGTGTCTGTGTGTATGTGTGTGTGTGTGTGTCTGCGTGTGAGTCTGTGTGTGTGTCTGTGTATGTGTCTGTGTGTGTGCCTGTGTGTGCTTGTCTGTGTATGTGTGTCTGTGTGCCTGTGTCTGTGTGTGTGCCTGTGCCTATGTGTCTGTGTGTGTCTGTGTGTGAGTGCATCTTTGTGTGTGAGTGTCTGTATGCCTGTCTGTGTGTGTGTCTGTGTGTGTATCTGAGTCTGTGTCTGTCTGTCTGTGTGTGTCTGTGTCTGTGTGTACGTGTGTGTGTGTGTCTGTGTCTGTGTGTGTCTGTGTGTCTGTGTGTGAATGTGTCTGTGTGTGTGTGTCTGTGTGTGTGTGTCTGTGTGTGTGTGTCCGTGTCTGTGTGAGTCTGTGTGTGTGTGAGTGTGTCTGTGTGTGTGTCTGTGTAAGTGTGAGTGTGTCTGTGTATGTGTGAGTGTGTCTGTGTGTGTGAGTGTGTGTCTGTATGTACGTGTGTGTGAGTGTGTGTGTGTGTCTGTGTCTTTGTGTGTGTGTTGGTGTGTGTGTGTGTATTTGTGTGTGTGTCTGTGTCTTTGTGTGTGTGTGTCTGTGTCTGTGTGTGTGTGTTGGTGTGTGTGTGACTGTGTGTGTGTATTTGTGTGTGTCTGTGTCTGTGTGTGTGTCTGTGTGTGTGTGTCCATGTGTGTCTGTGTGTGTGTATGTGTGTGCCTGCGTGTGTGTGTGTCTGTGTGTGTGTGTCTATGTGCATCTGTGTCTGTGTGTCTGTGTGTGTCTGTGTCTGTGTGTCTGTGTCTGTGTGTCTGTGTGCCTGTGTGTGTCTATGCGTGTGAGTGCCTGTATGTGTGTCTGTATCTGTATGTCTGTGTGCCTGAGTGTGTGTCTGTGTGTCTGTGTGTGTGTGTGTGTGTGTGTGTATGTGTCTGTGCGTGTGTGAGTGTGTGTGTGTCTGTGTGTGTGAGTGTGTGTCTGTGTATATGTGTGTGTGAGTGTGTGTGTGTCTGTGCGTGTATCTGTGTGAGTGTGTGTGTGTCTGTGTCTGTGTCTGTGTCTGTGTGTGTGTGCGTGTCTGTGCGTGTGTGTCTGTGTGTGTGAGTGTGTCTGTGTGTGTCTGTGTGTGTCTGTGTGTGTGTGTCTCTGTATCTATGTCTGTGTGTGTGTCTGTGTCTGTGTGTGTGTTTTGGTGTGTGTGTTTGTGTATGTGTCTGTGTCTGAGTGTGTGTCTGTGTGTGTCTGTGTGTGTGTGTGTGTGTCTGTGTGTGTAAGTGTGTGTATGTGTGTGTGAGTGTCTGTGTGTGTGTCTGTGTCTGTGTGTCTGTGTGCCTGTGTGTGAGTGTGTCTGTGTGTGTGTCTGCGTGTGTCTGTGTGTGTGAGTGTGTGTATGTGTCTGTGTGTGTGTGTGTGTGTCTGTGTGTGTAAGTGTGTGTATGTGTGTGTGAGTGTCTGTGTGTGTGTCTGTGTCTGTGTGTCTGTGTGCCTGTGTGTGAGTGTGTCTGTGTGTGTGTCTGCGTGTGTCTGTGTGTGTGAGTGTGTGTATGTGTCTGTGTGTGTGTGTGTGTCTGTGTGTGTGAGTGTGTGTCTGTGTGTATGTGTGTGTGTATGTGTGTGTGTGTCTGTGTGTGTCTATATGCGTGTCTGTGTGTGTATCTGTGTGTCTGTGTGTGTGCCTGTGCCTGTGTGACTGTGTGTGCCTGTGTGTGTGTGTCTGTGTGTGTGCGCATCTTTCTGTGTGAGTGTCTGTATGTGTGTCTGTGTGTGTGTCTGTGTGTATCTGAGTCTGTGTCTGTGTGTCTGTGTCTGTGTGTGTTTGTGTGTGTGTCTGTGTCTGTGTTTGTGTGTGTGTCTGTGTGTGTCTGTGTCTGTGTGTATGTGTGAGTGTGTGTGTGTCTGTGTATGTGTATGTGAGTGTGTGTGTCTCTGTGTGTGTATGTGTGTGTCTGTGTGTGTGTGTGTCTGTGTGTCTGTATCTGTGTGTGTGTGTCTGTGTGTGTGTGTCTGTGTGTGTGTGTCTGTGTGTGTGTGTCTGTGTCTGTGTGTGTCGGTGTTCGTGTGTGTGTTTGTGTGTGTCTGTGTCTGGGTGTATGTGTGTGTGTGACTGTGTGTGTGTGTCTGTGTATGTGTATGTGAGTGTGTGTGTCTGTGTGTGTGTATATGTGTGTCTGTGTGTGTATCTGTGTGCCTGTGTCTGTGTCTGAGTGTGTGTCTGTGTGTGTGTGTGTGTGTCTGTGTGTGTAAGTGTGTGTATGTGTGTGTGAGTGTCTGTGTGTGTGTCTGTGTCTGTGTGTCTGTGTGCCTGTGTGTGAGTGTGTCTGTGTGTGTGTCTGCGTGTGTCTGTGTGTGTGAGTGTGTGTATGTGTCTGTGTGTGTGTGTGTGTGTCTGTGTGTGTGAGTGTGTGTCTGTGTGTATGTGTGTGTGTATGTGTGTGTGTGTCTGTGTGTGTCTATATGCGTGTCTGTGTGTGTATCTGTGTGTCTGTGTGTGTGCCTGTGCCTGTGTGACTGTGTGTGCCTGTGTGTGTGTGTCTGTGTGTGTGCGCATCTTTCTGTGTGAGTGTCTGTATGTGTGTCTGTGTGTGTGTCTGTGTGTATCTGAGTCTGTGTCTGTGTGTCTGTGTCTGTGTGTGTTTGTGTGTGTGTCTGTGTCTGTGTTTGTGTGTGTGTCTGTGTGTGTCTGTGTCTGTGTGTATGTGTGTGTGTGTGAGTGTGTGTGTGTCTGTGTATGTGTATGTGAGTGTGTGTGTGTCTGTGTGTGTGTGTGTGTCTGTGTCTGTGTGTGTGTGTGTGTGTGTGAGTGTGCCTGTGTGTCTGTGTGTCTGTGTGTGGCTGTGTGTGTGTGAGTGTCTCTGTGTATGTGTGAGTGTGTCTGTGTGTGTGAGTGTGTGTCTGTGTGTGTGTCTGTGTGTGTGTCTGCATGTATGTGTGTGTGAGTGTGTGTGTCTGTGTGTGTGACTGTGTGTGTATCTGTGTGTCTGTGTGTGTGTCTGCGTGTTTGCCTGTGTCTGTATATGTGTCTGTGTGTCTGTATGTGTGTCTGTGTGTGTCTGTGTGTGTATCTGTGTCTGTGTGTCTGTGTGTGTCTGTGTTTGTGTGTTTGTTTGTGTGTGTCTGTGTATGTGTGTGTGTGTCTGTGTGTGTGAGTGTGTCTGTGTGTGTCTGTGTGTGTGAGTGTGTGTATGTGTGTGTGAGTGTGTGCGTGTCTGTGTGTGTGTGTGTCTGTGTGTGTGTCTGTGTGTATGTGTGTGTGTGTATGTGTGTGTGTGTCTGTGTGTATATCTGTGTGTCTGTGTCTGTGTGTGTGTGTCTGTGTGAGTGTCTGTGTGTGTGTGCATCTTTTTTTGTGAGTGTCTGTATGTGTGACTGTGTGTGTATCTGAGTCTGTGTCTGTGTGTCTGTGTGTGTGTTTGTGTGTGTGTCTGTGTCTGTGTGTATGTGTGTGTGTATGTGTGTCTGTGTCTGTGTGTGTCTGTGCTGTGTCTGTGTGTGTCTGTGTGTGTGTGTCTGTGTGTGTCTGTGTCTGTGTGTGTGTGTCCGTGTCTGTGTCTGTGTCTGTGTATGTGAGTGTGTGTGTCTGTGTGTGTGTATATGTGTGTCTGTGTGTGTATCTGTGTGCCTGTGTCTGTGTCTGTGTGTGTGCCTGTGCCTGTGTGTCTGTGTGTGTCTGTGTGTGTGTGCATCTTTGTGTGTGAGTGTCTGTATGTCTGTCTGTGTGTGTGTCTGTGTGTGTATCTGAGTCTGTGTCTGTCTGTCTGTGTGTGTCTGTGTCTGTGTGTTTGTGTGTGTGCCTGTGTCTGTGTGTATGTGTGTCTGTGTGTGTGTCTGTGTGTGTATCTGTGTCTGTGTGTCTGTGTGTCTGTGTGTGTCGGTGTTCGTGTGTGTGTTTGTGTGTGTCTGTGTCTGTGTGTATGTGTGTGTGTGTGAGTGTGTGTGTGTGTGTCTGTGTATGTGTATGTGAGTGTGTGTGTCTGTGTGTGTGTGTATATGTGTGTCTGTGTGTGTATCTGTGTGCCTGTGTCTGTGTCTGAGTGTGTGTCTGTGTGTGTGTCTGTGTGTGTCTGTGTGTGTGTGCATCTTTGTGTGTGAGTGTCTGTATGTCTGTGTGTGTGTGTGTAAGTGTGTGTATGTGTGTGTGAGTGTGTGTGTGTCTGTGTGTATGTGTGTGTGTGTCTGTGTGTGTGAGTGTCTGTGTGTGCGTGTGTGTGAGTGTGTCTGTGTGTGTGTCCTTGTGTATGTGTGTGTGTGTCTGTGTGTGAGTCTGTGTGTGTGTCTGTGTATGTGTCTGGGTGTGTGCCTGTGTGTGCATGTCTGTGTATGTGTCTGTGTGTATGTGTGTGTGAGTGTGTGTATGTGTGTGTCTGTGTGTGTGTATGTGTGTGTGAGTGTGTGTATGTGTGTGTCTGTGTGTGTGTATGTGTGTGTGAGTGTGTGTATGTGTGTGTCTGTGTGTGTGTCTGTGTGTGTGAGTGTGTGTGTGAGTGTGTGTATGTGTCTGTGTGTGTGTGTGTGTGTGTGTGTGAGTGTGTGTATGTGTCTGTGTGTGTGTGAGTGTGTGTGTGTCTGTGTTAGTGAGTATGTGTCTGTGTGTGTGAGTGTGTGTGTGTCTCTGTGTATGTGTGTCTGTGTGTGTGTCTGTGTCTGTGTGCCTGTGTGCCTGTGTGTGAGTGTGTCTGTGTGTGTGTCAGCGTGTGTCTGTGTATGTGTGAGTGTGTGAATGTGTCTGTGTCTGTGTGCCTGTGTGTGTCTGTGTCTCTGTGTGTGTGTGTCTGTGTGTGTAAGTGTGTGAATGTGTGTGTGAGTGTGTGTGTGTGTGTCTGTGTGTGTGAGTGTCTGTGTGTGCGTGTGTGTGAGTGTGTCTGTGTGTGTATGTGTGTGTGTCTGTGTGTGTGTCCTTATGTATGTGTGTGTGTCTGTGTGTATGTGTGTGTGTGTGTCTGTGTGTGAGTCTGTGTGTGTGTCTGTGTATGTGTCTGTGTGTGTGCGTGTGTGTGCATGTCTGTGTATGTGTCTGTGTGTATGTGTGTGTGAGTGTGTGTATGTGTGTGTCTGTGTGTGTGT
>NW_028270183.1:25413915-25538915 GCF_037043375.1 Chiloscyllium plagiosum | reverse complement strand
AACAACGTGAAGTCTCTGACATGTGACCTCCAGTCTGGATAAACGTCTCAGTATCCAAGACATTCCAGCAGTAGGCATCACACCCTAATCACACAATAGGGACATCAGTTTCATTGTGGGATCGGGCTAGGGGCTGCCTAACTGCCCTTGAGAAGCAGATGGAGAGCTTGTTCCTTGTGCTATATGTGCCCCTGCAGTTCTGTTCAGAAGGGGATTCCTTGACTTTGACTGCACAATACTGAAGGAATGGCGATGTATTTCCAAGTCAGGATGGTGAGGGGCTCGGAGGGGAACTTTCCGGGGGGGGGGGGGGTGTTCCCATGTACCTGCTGCTCCTTGTCCTTCTGGATGGAAGTGGTTGTGGGTTGGAAGGTGCTGCCTGAGGATCTTCAGTGACTTTCTGCGGTGCATCTTGTAGCTGGTACACACTGCTGCTACCAAGCCTTGGAAGTGGAGGGACTGGATGCTTGTGGATATGGGCTGCTTGGTCCTGGATGGTGTTGTTGGGGCTTCACCCATCCAGAGCAAGTGGGGAGTATTCCCTCACCCTCCTGACTTGTGCCTTGGAGATGGTGGACAGGCTTGGGGGGAGTCAGGAGGTGCGTGACTCACTGCCCCCGTAGCCACTGTGTTTAAATGGCAAGTTCAGATCATTATGTGGTCTATGATAACCACCAGGATGCTGTTGCTGGAGGATTCAATGATTTAATGTCAAGGAGGGAATGATTGGATTTTTTTGTTGTTGGAGATGGTCATTCCTTAACACTTGTGTGGCGTGAATGTTAGCCCAAATATTGTCCATTTCTGGTTACATTTGACCGTGGAGTGTTTCAGGATCAGAGGAGCTGTAAATGGGTGTGGGATATTGCACAACGATTAACCCAGATCTCCATTTCTGAACTGATAGGGGACATCTAACCTCCAGAGATGAGACTGTGGTGCTGGAAAAGCACAGCAGGTCAGGCAGCATCCGAGGAGCAGGAGAATCACTCCTGCTCCTCGGAAGCTGCCTGACCTGCTGCGCTTTCCCAGCAACACACTCTCGACTCTGATCCCCAGCATCTGCGGCCCTCACTGTCTCCTACATGTGGCCTCCAGGTCTGGATAAACTTTTCAATGTCCAAGAAATTCCAGGGAAAGAAATCTCGTTTAATTTGTTACATATGAAAGAAGTAACACTAACATGGTCATTCTAACAGACGAGAGACTTAACAAACAATCAAGGTATTTTTTTCATGTATAATTTCAGTGACATCACTGTAAATTTTTGCTATAAATTCTGTGAATTATGACCTTATTCTCCACAACCACCTGAAGTGGCAGCGTTCCGAAAGCTAGTGTGCTTCCAATTAAACCTGTTGGACTATAACCTGGTGTTGTGTGAGTTTTAACTTTGTCCACCCCAGTCCAACACCGGCATCTCCAAATCATGTTTCATATGTAGCTGTGAGGGGGCAGAGATGGTGGGGGGGGTGGTGGGAGAGACAAAGATAGAACTAGAGGCACATGGGGGAATGTGACAGAGAGTGGGAGGGGAGTCACAGGGAGAGGGGCCAAAACCAGAGGGGGCAAGTTACTGTGTGAGACAAAACAGGGCAGCAATACACAGGAACGGAGGGAGAGAGGGACAGAGAGAGGGAGAAAGAGAAAGAGAGGGAGAGAGAGAGAGAGAGAGAGAGAGAGAGAGAAAATGACAAAGGAATGGGATTCAGAGAAAGGTGGAGGGGAGGGGGGAGCCAGAGATGGTCAGGGTGGGGACAGAGAGATGAAATGGGATGACAGAGTTAGTAAAGATGGCAGTGGAAGGGGGTAAGGCAGAAAGAGAGAGGGCAGGAGGGGAGTAAGACACAGGGGTAGACAGAGAGAGTGAGAGAGAGAGAGAGAGAGAGATGAGGGAGACACAGAGAGAGGGTGGAGAAGACACAGGCAGCAAGAAAGAGGTCACAGATCACAGGGGAAAAGTCTTTGGGTTGGGGGAGACAGACAGACAGAGACAGAGACAGACAGACAGAGACAGAGACAGAGACAGACAGAGAGACAGAAAGGGCAGAGAGAGGTTGACAGAGACCAGGAGCTTGAGGAAAGGAGGAAGAAGGATCCACAGGCCAGGTTTCCACCTGCTTTTACCAGACTGTGACATTCTGAGGAACAATCTATTTCTTGAGTAGAGTGGGGATGTTATTCATTCAGACACAACGTGCAGCACGTGGAGAAACCATTCTCTTCCTGGTTATTTGGAAACACAGCACTCACTGGGCAGGACGTCATGCATCAGATCAAACACAGCAGAGCTGGTCCCCAGGCGGAGCTGCACAAAGTGGTTGAATATCCACATGATGCCTGGACGAGGATTCCCTGCTCGGAATGCTCCTGGGCCCTTGAATTTGCTTCCTGCCCCGGGTGTAACGCTGGAAGACCGTCCCGATTTAGAATTTCAGGAGGTTTATGAATGTTTTGGAATCAGAGATGGCCATTCAGTGAAAAAATGAATGTGTGAGGGAATGGCGATGGGAAGTAACCATCTCTGAACTGAACCTACAACTCTGGGAATGGGAGAAATGACCAAACCTGTGCTTCTCTTGAACGTTTCACAACTGCAGCGTGTCCCAAAGCCTTTGGCATTCAGAGCAACATCCTCCTCAAGCACTCACTGGTGTGAAGTGGTAAACGACAACCCTCAATCTGTACACAGTAAGATCCCAACAATAATGAGCAAATGACTTGCGTGTATTATTGTGGAAAATCCCACTGCTGAGCTTTGATTAGCATCACCTAAACCATTCCTGGCATGTAGAAATACACACAGAAATGTAGTTTAATGTGTTCCATCCAGATGTTAACGCCCCTTGCATTCAGTGAGTAGTCAGAGTGATTCACTAAGGGGCCCTAGAAATCGCGAATGCATTGATGATCACTGCCTAGGGACCTACCCCCTTCACTGTGTAGAAGCAGGAGCAGATTACTGCAGATTCGAGAACCGCAACACCAACTGCGAGAAATCACAGCAGGTCAGGCAGCGTCCGTGGATCTGTGGAATTCTAATTTGCTTGCTCCCTCCCCATAGATGCTGCCTGACACACTATATCTTCAAACAGTTTCGTTGATTGGAAATATCATCTCCCTCTTAGACTTCCCAAAATGCATCACCTCGCAATTAAATTCCATCTGCTATTTCTCTGCCCAACTTTTCAACTGCTCAATATTGCGCTGTATCCTTTGAAAAATCTTTCTCACTGTCCTCAGCTCCACCAATTTTGCTGTCGTCTACAAACTTACTAATCAGACAAGCTGCCATTTCATCCGAATCGTTTAAGTATAATCCAAACGACAGAGGTCCCACTACTGATCCTTGTGGTCATGGATCTCCAGTCAGAAAATCACACCTCGATGAATACCCGATGTCTTCTATGACCAAGCTAAGTTTGGATCCAATTAGCCAACTCAAATGGATGCAAATGTGACCTAATCTTCTTGAGCAGCCAATCATGAAGGACCTTGGCAAATGCTTTAGTAGGGTCAATGTAGGCCACCTCCACTGCCCTACCCTCATCAATCATCTTTGTTACTTCCTTAAATCTCAACTAGGTTTGTGAGACAGGATCTCTCCCAAACAAACCCATGCTGACTCTCCCTAATACGTGAGTAAGTCCAGTCCCTAAGCATCTTCTCCAATAACTTCCCTGATGTAGGAGTTTGGCGAACTGAAATTTCCTGGATTATCCCTGTTGCCCTTCTTGAACAGAAGGGCAACTCTCCAGGGTCCCGGGATCTCGCCTGCGATTAAAGACGCCACAAAGATCTATGCCGAGACCCTTGCAATCTCCTTCCTCGCCCTTTCAGTTTCCTGGGAAAGTTCCCATCAGGTCCTGGGGACATTATCTACCTGAATGTTTTTCAAGACACCCAACATCTCCTCCTTCTTAATATCGACATGCCCCAGATTATCGACATACCCCTCCCTAATCTTTCCATCACGCAGGTCCTTCTAATGCAAAGTACTCACTAAGGACCTCAACCACTTTGCTGGCACTGTACATAAATCCCCCCCACACCCCCTCCCCCCCACATTGCCTTCCAAAGCCCACTTCCAATCCTTTTTCTGCTAATATACATTTAAAATGCCTTAGGATTCTCCATAATCCTAACGCCAAGGACATTTCATGGTCAATTCTCACCCTCCTTATTCCTTCTTTAGGATTTTCCTCTGCTTCCTTTGTACCCCTCAAGGTCACTGTTTGATTTTAATTCCCTAAACCTTACATATGCTTCCTTTTTCCTTTTGATTAAACTTTATGCATCTTTTTTCATGCAAGGCTTCTGAATCTTGTCATCCTTATCTTTCATCCTCAACTGGATTTCACAAGACTCTCACTGGTCAGATGTGGAGATACCCTCAAACATCTGCTCCTGGTCTAATTTCACCGGCTCCTGCCTTCCCCTAATTTAGCAGCTTCACCTGTGGGCCAATCGGATCCTTATCCATGACTATCCTAAAACATACAGAATTATGATCGCTGTCCCCCAAAATGCTTGACCGCTGAACCTTCAATCATCTGGCCAGACTCATTCCCCAGCAGAAGCTTGGGAATGGCCTATTCCCTGGTTGGACTATCTCTACCTTGTTTTAAAATACCCTCCTGGAGGCATCTAGCAAATTCAGCCCGGGTAAGCCTCTGGCACAGAGGGAATCCCAGTCGATAGTGAGAAAGTTAAATTCACCCACTACAGTAACCATGCTGTTTTTTAAACAGGGATTGCCATGATCTGCTTATATACCTATCCCCAGGGGCTACTGGGAGGCTGATTGTATGACCCCATCATAGTGACTGCACCATTCTGATTCCTACTTTGCCCCGATATTGCCTGGCTGGATGATCCCTCCAGGGTATCCACTCTTGGTATAGCTGGGAGAGTCTCCTTCATTGGTAATACAACTCCCCATCCCTTTTACAACCCTTTCTATCTCTCCTGGACTTTCTAACCCTGGGAACACTGAGTTGCTAGTCCTGCTGTTCATAGAGTCATAGAGATGTACAACACAGAAACAGACCCTTCGGTCCAACCCGTCCATGCCGACCAGATATCCCAACCCAATCTAGTCCCACCTGCCAGCACCCGGCCCATATCCCTCCAAACCCTTCCTATTCATATACCCATCCAAATGCCTCTTCAACCAAGTTTTTGTAGGGCTGCAACCCATTTGATTTGATTGGATTCAATCTGTTTTGATTTATTATTGCATTACGACACAGGGTAAACCCTCCTGCCTAATTTAAAACCAGCAACACAGAAAAGATTTATCCCGTGCAGTAATCTGTAAAACTTCGAGTGGCCAAGCGCATTATAAAGTAAAAATTAACAACTTTATTTCTTAAAGTATAACAGAGAATAATTAACTAACCACTATCTACAATTTCTTTCTCTAACCTCTCTGTTACCTTTCCTTCTGTAACACTAGCCCGATAAAATTCCCAATTAAAATTTACCAAACCGCATTTCTTATCTCAAAAACCCGGCAGCTGGAGGTTCCTGTTTTCGGATCTTCCAGCGTCTTCCTTTCTCCTTGTTCAGAATTTCGGTGTCACAGGTTACTGATCGAAAAGGGAATTTTAAGAGAGAGCTATTTTCAGGCAGTCTGTTTACATGCTGGGCTGTGACAGTACTCCTCTCAACTGTTCAAATTCTCCCTGGTCTTATACTCCAGAGCATCGGATTGTGTCAATGGCTTTTAAGATTGTCAATGTACTCAATTCAAACTGGATTGGAAATTTGTATTTTTAACGGGATATGATTTAAACTGATTGGCTGGATTCGAATTTGTTTTTGTCTCCAGGCAATGAACTACTCAAGTTGTTCAACCCAGTGTTACATACATTGCTGCCTTATTGAGAACACTTAGTGCTGTCCAATAATTCTGCTGCTTTTAACTCTCTTAAAGGTACACCCATATCTTCATAACAATTGTCACATGTATCGAGATGTGGTGGAAAGTGTTATTTTGCATGTTAATCAGACAAATCATAACTTACATAAGTACATCAGGGTAATAGAACAAGACACAGAATGTACTATTACAGTCACAAAGAAGGTAAAGATCAACTAATCCAGGCTCAAAGCTGATCTGCCGTACTTGTTATAGTGCGTGGTGTTAAACTAAATCCGTTTCAGACTGCCAGTTCTTCATATCATATTTACCTCTGCTTTGTCCTGCGTCACTCGACAGTCTGACCTCCAGCTTTGTTTCCCACTCCTAGTTTCAACTCTCCTGAATGGCATTAACAAACCTCCCTGGAAATAATATAGGTGTACCCCTCAAGTTTATATGGGACCCATCTTTCTTCTACAGATATCTAGCCCCGACAGCTGAGATCCACATGAGTGAAGCCCCCCCCCCCCTTTCGACACCAGCTCTTGGGCATAAACTCAGCTGGATTGCCTTCCTCTTTCTGACCTCCCAGATTACTGAGGCAAGCAAGAGAGGAGGGTGCTGGGGCCTTGACTAAGATCATTGTATCCTCGCTAGCACAGGGAGTAACTGCGAAATTACAACTCGATAAGTCTTGGCTTTTCAACTGTTCAACTTAGTCCAATTGAGAGAAGGGGCCATACCAGGCCTTCTATTGGCTAATCAGCCTGGCCAGGTGACTGCCCTTTCAGTGGGAGAGCATCCTGGGAACAGCGATCACAACTCCTGGAGTTTTAGGATAACTATGAACAAGGACAAGTCAGGACCTTGCGGGATGGTACAAAATGGTGGCAGGCCAAGTAGTGCCAAAGTTAGGAAGGAGCTAGGGAGAGTTCATTGGGAGGGGTTTTTGCTGGGTAAGTCACATTTGACATGTGGGAGTTGTTGAAAGACCGACTGATCAGAGTTCAGGACTGGCATGTTCCAGTCAGGAGGAAGAATAAGGCACCCTTGGATAGCGAGGGAGGTTGTGAGTTTCATTAGCAAGAAAGAGGAAGCATGTTTAAGGTTTGGGGAACTAAAATCATACAAGGCCCATGAGGAACAGAGAGTAAGCAGGAAAGAACTCAAGCAGGGAGTTAGGAGAGCAAGGGGAGGTCATGAACCATCTGTGACAAATAGGGTTACCGAGAATCCCAAGGCATTCTGGACATACATCATCAGGAAAAGGATAATTAGGTAGGACCACACATGGGTAAAGGAGGGAGCCTGTCCTTGGAGATCATAAATGAGCAGTTTGTGTCAATATTCACCCAGGAGAGGGATATGGAGGATAGCGAGACGTGTAGAGCATGCTAAGGCATTTTGAAATGAAGAAAGATGTGGTGTTGGGGCTGTTGAAGAACAGGAAGGTGGATAAATCCTCAGGGCCCGATGGTATCCAACCCAGATTACTGAGGCAAGCAAGAGAGGAGGGTGCTGGGGCCTTGACTAAGATCATTGTATCCTCACTAGCCACTGGAGAGGTCCCAGAGGACTGGCAAGGAGCTAGTGTTCAAGACAGGAAACACTGACAATCCAGGAAACTATAGACCAGTGACTCTGATATCAGTGGTTGGGAAGCTACTGGAGAGAAGTTTTAGGGATAGCATTTATATGAATTTGGAAAAGTATGGTCTAATCAGGGACAGTCAGTATGGCTTTGTGCAGGGCAGTAGGTGACATGTGTAGAAGTGCAGGTAAATCTCTGTCAGATGTGGAAGGATCCCTTGGGGCCTTGGACGGAGGTGAAGGGGGTGAAGGTGTGGGTGCAGGTTTTACACTTCCGGCGGTGGCAGGGGAAGGTGCCGGGCCATTTCCTACAAACCCACCGACTCCCACAGTTACTTCCTCTCACCCTGCCTCCTGTATAAACACCATCCCTTATTCCCAATGCCCCTGCCTCCGCCACATCTGTTCTCAGGATGGAGAATTCCACATAGAACATCCCAGGTGGCCTCCTCCTTCAAAGATCGCAATTTCTCCCCCACGTGGTTGATGATGCCCTCCAGCACATCACCTCCACATCCCACACCTCCGCCCTCAAACCCCACCCGTCCCAACACAACAAGGACAGAACCTCCCCTGGTCCTCACCTTCCACCCCACCAACCTCCAGATACATCGCATCATCCTCTGCCACTTCTGGCAACTCCAAACAGACCCCACCACCAGAGATATATTTCCCTTCCCACTGCTATCAGTGTTCCAGAGAGACCATTCCCTCTGTGACTCCCTCGTCAGGTCCACGGCCCCCCATCAGCCCACACTCCACTCCCAGTACCTTCCCCTGCCACCACAGGAAGTGAAATACCTGCACCCACACAACTCACCTCACCTCTGTCCAAGGCTCCAAGAGATCCTCCCACATTCATCAGAACTTTACCTGCTCCTCTACCAATGTCATCAACTGTATCCGTTGCTCCCAGTGTGGTCTCCTCTACATGAGGGAGATAGGATGCCTTCTTGCAGAGAACATCTCCGGGACACCCACACCCACCAATCCCAATGCCCCGTGGCTGAACACTTCAACTTCCCCTCCCACTCTACCAAGGACATGCAGGTCCTGGGCCTCCTCCATCGCCAAACCGTTACCACCCGATGCCTGGAGGAGGAACGCCTCATCTTCCACCTTGGGACCCTGCAACCACACGGCATCAATGTGGATTTCATCAGCTTCTTCATTTCCCCTTGTCCCACCCGTCCCAAGCCTCCAACTCGACACCACTCTCCTGGCCTGCTTATCGCCTTTCCCGTCTACCCGCCCCACCCTCCTCTCTGACCTATCACCTTCTCCCCCATCTTCACCTACCTATCACATTCCCAGCTCCCTTCCCCCCAGCCCCACCCCCCCTCCCATTTATCTCTCCACCTCCCCCCCCCGGTCCACAAAACCTCATTCCTGATGAAGGGCTCCAGCCCGAAACGTCAATTCCCCTGCCCTTCAGATGCTGCCTGACCGGCTGTGCTTTCCCAGCACCATCCATACTCTCCCCTCGGATCTCCAGCATCTACAGCCCTCACTTTCTCCTTGGGATTCCTCTATAGCCCGCTATCGTGCAGCTAACTTGCGCATTGCTCATTGCCCGTTGCGGATCACCTGGTTCAGGATCCAGAATGGGTGGCTCCCAAAGCCCTTGTCGCTCACTTCAAGTGTGGCCTTTACGTGGGTCACCTGCCTCAGGCTGAACTCTCCCGGCACTCAGCCAGTGGCAGTTCACCTTGGGGAGGACGTGGTGGTCATGTCTTCTCAAAGGCCCACCCAAGGGTCCCAGATATTGTCAGAGTCCTTGAGGATCCATCAGAAACTTCAATCAATCGATTATAAATGGATTTACCCACAATACTGGTTCCAATGCAACACATAACAGGAAGGGTTTAGGATTTGGGAGGTCATGTTAGCATCCCCTACAGTGTGGAAACAGGCCCTTCAGCCCAACAAGTCCATACTGACCCCCTGCAGAATTACACACCCAGACCCATTCCCCTACACTATATTTGCCCCTGACCAATGCACCTACACATCCCTGAACACTATAGGGCAATTTCCCATGGCCAATCCACCCTAACCTGCACATCCCTGGACATTATGGGCAATTTCCCATGGCCAATCCATCCTAACCTACACATCCCTGAACACTATGGGACAATTTCCCATGGCCAATCCATCCTAACCTACACATCCCTGAACACTATGGGACAATTTCCCATGGCCAATCCATCCTAACCTACACATCCCTGGACACTATGGGACAATTTCCCATGGCCAATCCATCCTAACCTACACATCCCTGAACACTATGGGACAATTTCCCATGGCTAATCCACCCTAACCTGCACATCCCTGAACACTATGGGGCAATTTCCCATGGCCAATCCACCCTAACCTGCACATCCCTGGACACTATGGGGCAATTTCCCACGGCCAATCCACCCTAACCTGCACATCCCTGAACACTATGGGGCAATAGCCCATGTCCAATCCTGCACATCTTTAGACTGTGGGAGGAAGCCGGAGCACTCGGAGGAAACCCACGCAGACACGGGGAGAACATGCAAACTCCACACAGTCAGTCGCCTGAGGCTGGAATCGAACCTGGGTCCCTCGTGCTGTGAAGCAGCAGTGCTAACCACTGAGCCACCTTGCCAACTTGCAGCTGTATAGGACAGTGGTTAGGCCACTTTTGGAATATTGCGTGCAATTCTGGTCTCCCTGCTGCAGGAAGGATGTTGTGAAGCTTGAAAGGGTTCAGTAAAGCTCTATGAGGATGTTGCCAGGGCTGGAGGGTTTGAGTTACAGGGAGAGGCTGTACCGGCTGGGGCTGAGGAGTCACCTTATCCAGGTTTATAAAATCACGAGTGGCACGGATAGGGTAAAGGTGAAGAGGGTGAGCAGAGTGGAGTGACAGGGTTACAGTGACAATGAGGAATACCAAGGCCCCTCTAAACAATCCAAACCCATGACCCAGGACCATCGACATCACAAAGCTAAAACTAAAAGGGCAGAGGACAAAATTAGAAGTGGGGTTTGACTTGATTGATGATTGTTGTCATATATACCTGGGTAGAGTGAAATTTGCTCTGCGTGCTGTAAAGACAGATCGTACAGTACAATGTGCATTAGGGTAATGGAACCGAGTGAGGGACACAATGTTACAGCTGCAGAGAAGGGACACCGAGAGAGGGGTCAACACTAAATTTAAAATTGGAGAGGCCCCCCCCTCAGAAATCAGACAGCAGCAGGAGGGGAAGAAGCTGCTTTTGAATCTATCTGCAGATGGACACAAACTGTTATCCTCTGCCCAATGGAGAGAGTGTCAGCAGGGTGGGAAGGCTCGAGGAGAATGTTCGCTGCTTTCCTGGGGTAGCAGGAATCAACAGCTGGGAGGCGGGTCTGCGCTGTCTTCGCGATTCTCTGTCGTTCCCTGCATCTTGGGGCGAGCAGCTGCCAAACCACACTGTGCCACAGCCAGAGAGGATGCTTTCTGTGGTGAATCTACAAAGACTGGTCCGAGTCCTTGTGGATGTGCTGCGCAGGTAGAGGCGTTGTTGTGCTTTCTTGAGCGTTGCATCATCGAGGTGCACCGGGACAGTGTGTTGGTGATCATCACTCCCAGGACCCTGCTGGTCTTAGCCATCACCACCTCAGCCCCACTCATCCACACAGGGGGCTACTCTCCACTCTGCTTCCTGAAGTCAATGACTGGCTCCTTTAGTTTGTTGACATTGATGGAGAGATTGGTGTCTTTACACCATGTTAGTAAGGACTCAATCTCTTCCCTAATATTCTGTCTTGTCTGAACATAATGGTGATTAGATTAGATTACTTACAGTGTGGAAACAGGCCCTTCGGCCCAACAAGTCCACACCGACCCGCCGAAGCGCAACCCACCCAGACCCCTACATTTACCACTTACCTAACACTCTGGGCAATTCAGCATGGCCAATTCACCCTAACCTGCACATCTTTGGACTGTGGGAGGAAACCGGAGCACCCGGAGGAAACCCACGCAGACACAGGGAGAACGTGCAAATTCCTCACAGTCAGTCGCCTGAGGCGGGAATTGAACCCGGGTCTCTGGCACTGTGAGGCAGCAGTGCTAACCACTGTGCCACCGTGCCGTCCACGATGTTGTGATGTTGTGAGCAAACCTGCAAATGGAGTCTGGGATATGGAAATTGGCCACACAGCTGTAGGTGTATAAGGAGTACACAGGAGTACACAGCCTTATGGGGCACTGGGTGTTGAGGATTATGGTGGAGGAGGTGTTGTGGCCTATCCTTACTGACTGCAGCCTTCGGCAGTAAGGATGGGGGTGGGGGGGGGGTGTGCGTAGGGGAGCACAGACTGAGGTCTCTGAGTTTACAGATGGGTTTATTTGGAATTTGGCTGGCACAGGTATCCCTGTTATCCAGGCATTCCGGGCCCAGGGAGATGCCGTGGAGCCAGTAGGTGACTTGCAAAGGATCAAAACCCATGCCTCAGCTGGAGTTTGATGTGCACCATTACAGCAATTCTCAGCCCAAAGCCTGTTGGATTTCCACACCTGGGAGAGTAGAGAAACTTCTTGATCATTTGGAAAACCATGTTGAATCATGGAATCATTGAATACAGAGAGGGTCTTTGGCCCTTGAACAGCAGACCAGGCTTGAGGCCCACTCCAGCTCCTGTATTCTATGTTTCTGTGAAATGGAGTAGGAGTGGGTCAGGTATAATATATACAATATACAATAAGGTACAAGGTTAATAATGGATAAGAAGGCTTGCTGAGGAGATGCTGTGAGAGGTTATACAGCTCTGTAATGGTTAATAATGAGGGATCCCTTCAACACTGCCCACTTTAGCCAATGTGGCAGGGAACCTTTAACAGAGCAGATTGCACATCCTCATAATCTCTGTAAAGACATTGATCACATGAGTATAACCTGGAACTAGTCACTAACGTGGGACAATCGATTTCTTGTTAATACAGGAGCATCTGCTGGTTAGAGTAGCAAGTGGATAACTTTGAGAAGACTAACCCGGACAGGTTCGAGAGATCCACACCCATAAACAGGACAGTGACCACGAACATAACCCACACGGGGAGCTCACTTCCACCTCACATATGACGGTGAACGTTGAGGACTGGTGGCCATGCCCAGGTCAAGGGTCAGTCAGAAGTCAGGGGGATATTGGGGGTCAGGTGTACCTTTGGAGGGTTTGGAGGAGGGAGGTCCGTCACTGGTGAGGTGGTTGTTGGGGGGGGCAGTCTTTCAGATAGTTTCGGTTTAGCCAGTGGCCAGGGCACAGAGCAGGAGTGACAGGTAAATGGTCCCGTGGGACAATGTTACCTGGAGGCTTTTGAGAGTGTGTGTCGTGAGGGCTGGCGTATGGAAGGGGAAGTGGGACTGCCCGGAATCTTTTCCTTGGGAACGTGAGCATGGAGAAGCTAAAGCAGACGGTTATGAGAGACTTTGCAGAGATTGAAAGGAGCGAGGCAACGGGTTCGATAACCGAGGGAGCGGCACAGATGGGTCAGACAGCATCCGAGGAGCAGGAACATCCATGCCTGGGCATCAGCCTTTCCTCGGGAATTCTCTGGAACACGTCACAGTTGTTCCTGGGGTAGCTGAGGAAGATAAAGAAATGAAATGAAAGATAAAGGTAACAATCCTTCCACAGCCTGCAGTCTCTCGACACTCTGGCCTGTCCAGACATGGTCTCTCTCTCTCTCTCTCTCTCTCCCCCACACAGTGGGCTCCACATCAGACACAGACTGACCACAGCTCCTCACACCCCTAGCTATCCCCTCCGGCCCTATCGCCCCCAGATAGCCCCACTGGTCACCACACTGACCACTGGCTGTACCACATTACACTGACCACTGGCTGTATCACTCCACACTGACCACTTGCGGTACCACACCACACTGACCACTGGCTGTACCACTCCACACTGACCGCTGGCTGTACCACACCACACTGACCACTGGCTGTACTATACCACACTGACCACTGGTGGTACTACACCACACTGACCGCTGGCTGTACCACTCCACACTGACCGCTGGCTGTACCACACCACACTGACCACTGGCTGTACTACACCACACTGACCACTGGCTGTACCTCTCCACACTGTCCACTAGCTGTATAATTCCACACTGACCACTGGCTGTACAGCACCACACTGACCACTGGATATATCTCTCCACATTGACAACTGGCTGTCTCACATCGCACTGACTGCTGGGTGTAACACTCCACACTGACCACTGGCTGTACCACTCCACACTGACTGCTGGCTGTACTGCACCACACTGACCACTGGATGTAACACTCCACACTGACCACTGGCTGTATCACTCCACATTGACCACTGGCTGTATCACTCCACACTGACCGCTGGATATATCAGAACACACTGACCACTGGCTGTATCACTCCACACTGACCACTGGCTTTACCACACCACACTGACCACTGGTTGTATCACACCATATAGACTGCTGGCTGTATCAGTCTACACTGACCGCTGACTCTATCACTCCACAATGACCACTGGTTGTATCACTCCACACTGACCTCTGTCTGTATCATACCGCACTGACCGCTGGCTGTACTGCACCACACTGACCACTGGTTTTTCACACCACCCTGACCACTGGCTGTATCACTCCACACTGACCACTAGCTGTATCACTCCACACTGACCACTGGTTATACAACACCACACTGACCACTGGCTATATTACCCCACACTGACCGCTGTATGTACCACATCCCACTGACTACTGGCTGTATGACACCACACTGACCGCTGGATATAACACTCCACACTGACCACTGGCTGTATCACACCACACTGACCGCGGGCTGTACCACTCTACACTGACCACAGGCTGGACCACACCGCACTGACCACTGGCTGTATCACTCCACACTGACCTCTGTCTGTATCACACCACACTGACCACTGGCTCTATCATTCCACACTGCCCACTGGCTCTATCATTCCACACTGCCCACTGGCTCTACCACATCCAACTGATCACTGGCTGTATCCCACCACATTGTCCAATGGCTGTATCACTCCACACTGACCTCTGGCTGTACCACACCACACTGACCACTGGCTGTATCACAACACACTGACCACTGGCTGTACCACACCACACTGACCACTGGCCTTATCACTCCACACTGACCTCTTGCTGTACCACATCACTCTGACCACTGGCTGTATCACAACACACTGACCACTGGGTGTATCACTCTACACTGACTGCTGGCTGTAGAACACCACATTGATCAATGGCTTTACCACTCAACACTGACCACTGGCTGTACCACACCACACTGACCACTAGCTGTATCACTCCACACTGACCATTGGCTATATCACACCACACAGACCACTGGCTACATCAGTCTACACTGACTGCAGGGTCTATCACTTCACACTGACCACTGGCTGTATCTCTCCACACTGACCTCTGGCAGTACCACACCACACTGACCACAGGCTGTATCACTCTACAGTGACCTCTGGCTGTACCACACCACACTGACCACTGGCTGTATCACTCCATACTGACCATTGGCTCTATCACACCACACAGACCACTGGCTGTATCAGTCTACACTGACTGCTGGCTCTATCAATCCACATTGACCAATGTCTGTATGACTCCACACTGACCACTGGCTGTATCACTCTACACTGACCACTGGATGTATCACTCCACACTGACCACTGGCTGTACCACAACACACTGACCACTGGCTGTACCACACCACACTGACCAGTCTTTATCACATCACACTGACTGCTGGCTGTATCACACCACACTGACCACTGGCCTAATCACTCCACAGTAACCTCTTGCCGTACCACATCACACTGACCACTAGCTGTATCACTCCACACTGACCACTGGGTGTATCACTCCACACTGACCACTGGGTGTATCACACCACACTGACCACTGGTCTAATCACTCCACAGTAACCTCTTGCTGTACCACATCACACTGACCACTAGCTGTATCACTCTACACTGACTGCTGGCTGTATCACTCCACACTGACCACTAGCTGTATCACACCACACTGACCACATGCTGTACCACTCAACACTGACCACTGGTTGTACCACTCCACACTGTCCACTGGCTGTACCACACCACACTGACCACTAACTGTATCACCCTACAGTGACCTCTGGCTGTAGAACACCACACTGACCACTGGCTGTACCACACCACACTGACTACTGGTTGTATCACACCACACAGACCACTGGCTGTATAAGTCTACACTGACTGCTGGCTCTATCACTCCACACTGACCACTGTCTGTATGACTCCACACTGACCACTAGCTGTTTCACTCCACACTGACCACTGGATGTACCACTCCACCATGACCATTGGCCGTATCACTCCACACTGACCACTGGCTGTACTACACCACATTGATCACTTGCTGTATCACACCACCCTGACCATTGGCTGTATCACTCCACACTGACCACAGGCTGTATCACACTACAGTGACCGCTGGGTGTAGAACACCACACTGACCACTGGCTGTACCTCACAGCACACTGGCCACTGGCTGTATTACACTGCACTGACTGCTGGCTGTACGACACCACACTGACCGCTGGCTGTATCACTCCACACTGACCACTGGATGTATCACACTACACTGACCACTGGCTGTACAACATCACACTGACCACTGGCTGTATCACTCCACACTGACCTCTAGCTGTACCATATCACACTGACCACTGGCTGTAACACACCCCACTGCCCACTGGCTGTAACATACCACACTGACCACTGGCTGTGTCATTCCACACTGACCCCTGGCTGTGCCAAATCACACTGACCACTGGCTGTATCACTCCACACTGACCACTGGCTGTATCATACCACACTGACCACTGGCCGTATCACAACACACTGACCACTGGCTTTATAACTCTACATTGACCTCTGGCTGTACCACACCATACTGACCACTGGCTGAATCACTCCACACTGACCGCTGGCTGTATCACTCCATACTGACCATTGGCTATATTCACACCACGCAGACCACTGGCTGTATCAGTCTACACTAACCACTAGCTGTATCACTCTACTGTGACCACTGGCTGTACCAGTCCACACTGACCACTGGCTGTACCACACCACACTGACCACTGGCTGTTTCACTCCACACTGACCTCTGACTGTATCAGTCCACACTGATCACTGGCTGTATCACACGACAATGACTGCTGGTTGTATCACTCCACACTGACCACTGGCTGTACCACACCACACTTTCCACTGGCTGTATCACAACTCACTGACCGCTGGCTGTATCATTCAACACTGACCATTGCTGTACCACTCCACACTGACATCTGGCTTTATCACACCACACTGAGCACTGGCTGTATCACTCCACACTGACCACCAGATGTACTACACCACACTGACCACTGGCTGTATCACTCCACACTGACCAGTGGCTGTATAGCTCCACTCTGACCTCTGGCTGTATTACACCACACTGACCACTGGATGTATCACTCCACACTGATCTCTGGCTGCACCACACCACACTGACCGCTGGTTGTATCACTCCACACTGACCACTGGCTATTCTCACACCACACAGACCGGTGGCTATATCAGTTTACACTGACTGCTGGCTCTATCACTCCACCCTGACCACTGGCTGTACCACATCACACTGACCACTAGCTGTATCACTCTACACTGACGTCTGGCTATATCAGTCCACACTGACCACTGGCTGTACCACTCCACACTGACCACTGGCTGTTCCACTCCACACTGACCACTGGCTGCACCACAATGCACTGACCACTGGATGTACCACACCATACTGCCCACTGGCTGTATCACTCCACACTGACCTCTGGCTGTATCACACCACACTGACCACATGCTGTACCACTCAACACTGACCACTGGCTGTACCACTCCACACTGTCCACTGGCTGTACCACACTACACTGACCACTAACTGTATCACCCTACAGTGACCTCTGGCTGTAGAACACCACACTGACCACTGGCTGTACCACACCACACTGACTACTGGTTGTATCACACCACACAGACCACTGGCTGTATAAGTCTACACTGACTGCTGGCTCTATCACTCCACACTGACCACTGTCTGTATGACTCCACACTGACCACTAGCTGTTTCACTCCACACTGACCACTGGATGTACCACTCCACCATGACCATTGGCCGTATCACTCCACACTGACCACTGGCTGTACTACACCACATTGATCACTTGCTGTATCACACCACCCTGACCATTGGCTGTATCACTCCACACTGACCACAGGCTGTATCACACTACAGTGACCGCTGGGTGTAGAACACCACACTGACCACTGGCTGTACCTCACAGCACACTGACCACTGGCTGTATTACACTGCACTGACTGCTGGCTGTACGACACCACACTGACCGCTGGCTGTATCACTCCACACTGACCACTGGATGTATCACACTACACTGACCACTGGCTGTACAACATCACACTGACCACTGGCTGTATCACTCCACACTGACCTCTAGCTGTACCATATCACACTGACCACTGGCTGTAACACACCCCACTGCCCACTGGCTGTAACATACCACACTGACCACTGGCTGTGTCATTCCACACTGACCCCTGGCTGTGCCAAATCACACTGACCACTGGCTGTATCACTCCACACTGACCACTGGCTGTATCACACCACACTGACCACTGGCCGTATCACAACACACTGACCACTGGCTTTATAACTCTACATTGACCTCTGGCTGTACCACACCATACTGACCACTGGCTGAATCACTCCACACTGACCGCTGGCTGTATCACTCCATACTGACCATTGGCTATATTCACACCACGCAGACCACTGGCTGTATCAGTCTACACTAACCACTAGCTGTATCACTCTACTGTGACCACTGGCTGTACTAGTCCACACTGACCACTGGCTGTACCACACCACACTGACCACTGGCTGTTTCACTCCACACTGACCTCTGACTGTATCAGTCCACACTGATCACTGGCTGTATCACACGACAATGACTGCTGGTTGTATCACTCCACACTGACCACTGGCTGTACCACACCACACTTTCCACTGGCTGTATCACAACTCACTGACCGCTGGCTGTATCATTCAACACTGACCATTGCTGTACCACTCCACACTGACATCTGGCTTTATCACACCACACTGAGCACTGGCTGTATCACTCCACACTGACCACCAGATGTACTACACCACACTGACCACTGGCTGTATCACTCCACACTGACCAGTGGCTGTATAGCTCCACTCTGACCTCTGGCTGTATTACACCACACTGACCACTGGATGTATCACTCCACACTGATCTCTGGCTGCACCACACCACACTGACCGCTGGTTGTATCACTCCACACTGACCACTGGCTATTCTCACACCACACAGACCGGTGGCTATATCAGTTTACACTGACTGCTGGCTCTATCACTCCACCCTGACCACTGGCTGTACCACATCACACTGACCACTAGCTGTATCACTCTACACTGACGTCTGGCTATATCAGTCCACACTGACCACTGGCTGTACCACTCCACACTGACCTCTGGCTGTATCAGTCCACACTGATCACTGGCTGTACCGCACCACACTGACCACTGGCTGTATCACAACACACTGACAGCTGGCTGTACCACTCCACACTGACCACTGGCTATAACACACCACCCTGACCACTGGCTGTATCACTCCACTCTGACAGCTGGCTGTATCACACAACACTGACCACTGGATGTATCACTCCACATTGACCGCTGTTTGTACCACATCTCACTGACGACTGGCTGTATCACTCCGCACTGACCTCTAGCTGTACCATATCACACTGACCACTGGCTGTAACACACCCCACTGACCACTGGCTGTAACTTACCACACTGACCCCTGGCTGTGCCAAATCACACTGACCACCGGCTCTACCACACCACACTGACCACTGGCTGTATCACTCCACACTGACCACCAGATGTACTACACCACACTGACCACTGGCTGTATCACTCCACACTGACCAGTGGCTGTATAGCTCCACTCTGACCTCTGGCTGTATTACACCACACTGACCACTGGATGTATCACTCCACACTGATCTCTGGCTGCACCACACCACACTGACCGCTGGTTGTATCACTCCACACTGACCACTGGCTATTCTCACACCACA
Source organism: Chiloscyllium plagiosum (assembly GCF_037043375.1). Classification (NCBI taxonomy): domain Eukaryota; kingdom Metazoa; phylum Chordata; class Chondrichthyes; order Orectolobiformes; family Hemiscylliidae; genus Chiloscyllium; species Chiloscyllium plagiosum. The sequence goes on along the minus strand of NW_028270183.1, from coordinate 25,519,186 downwards.
CAGACCGGTGGCTATATCAGTTTACACTGACTGCTGGCTCTATCACTCCACCCTGACCACTGGCTGTACCACATCACACTGACCACTAGCTGTATCACTCTACACTGACGTCTGGCTATATCAGTCCACACTGACCACTGGCTGTACCACTCCACACTGACCACTGGCTGTTCCACTCCACACTGACCACTGGCTGCACCACAATGCACTGACCACTGGATGTACCACACCATACTGCCCACTGTCTGTATCACTCCACACTGACCTCTGGCTGTATCAGTCCACACTGATCACTGGCTGTACCACACCACACTGACCACTGGCTGTATCACAACGCACTGACTGCTGGCTGTACCACTCCACACTGACCACTGGCTATATCACACCACCCTGACCACTGGCTGTATCACTCCACTCTGACAGCTGGCTGTATCACACAACACTGACCACTGTTTGTACCACATCTCACTGACGACTGGCTGTATCACTCCACACTGACCTCTAGCTGTACCATATCAGACTGACCACTGGCTGTAACACACCCCACTGACCACTGGCTGTAACTTACCACACTGACCCCTGGCTGTGCCAAATCACACTGACCACCGGCTCTACCACACCACACTGACCACTGGCTGTATCACTCCACACTGACCGCTGGATGTATCACACCACACTGACTACTGGCTGTATCACAGCACACTGACCACTGTCTGTATTACACTGTACTGACTGCTGGCTGTACTACACTACACTGACCACTGGCTGTGTCATTCCACACTGACCCCTGGCTGTGCCAAATCACACTGACCACTGGCTGTATCACTCCACACTGACCACTGGCTGTATCACACCACACTGACCGCTGGTTGTACCACACCACACTGACCACTGGCTGTATCACTCCACACTGACCGCTGGCTATATCACACCACACTGACCACTGGCTGTATCACAACACACTGACCGCTGTCTGTATTACCCCACACTGACCACTGGCTGTATCACACTACACTGACCTCTGTCTGTATCACTCCACACTGACTACTGGCTATATCACACCACACAGACCACTGGCTGTATCACAACACACTGACCGCTGTCTGTATTACCCCACACTGACCACTGGCTGTATCACACTACACTGACTACTGGCTGTATCACTCTACACTGACCTCTGGCTGTATCAGTCTACACAGACAGCTGGTTCTATCACACCACACTGACCACTAGCAGTACCACAGCACACAGACCACTGGCTATATCAGTCGACACTGACCGCTGGCTCTATCACTCCACACTGACCACTGGCTGTATCACTACGCACTGACCACTGGCTGTATCAATCCACACTGACCACTGGCTGTATCACTACACACTGACCACTGGATGAATCACCCCACACTGACCACTGGCTATATCATTCCACACTGACCCCTTGGTGTACTTCACCACACTGACCACTGGCTGTATCACAACACACTGACCACTGGCTGTATCACTCCACACTGACCTTGGGCAGTGCCAAACAACACTGACCAATGGCTGTACCACTCCACACTGACCACTGGCTATATCACACCACCCTGACCACTGGCTGTATCACTCCACTCTGACAGCTGGCTGTATCACACAACACTGACCACTGTTTGTACCACATCTCACTGACGACTGGCTGTATCACTCCACACTGACCTCTAGCTGTACCATATCAGACTGACCACTGGCTGTAACACACCCCACTGACCACTGGCTGTAACTTACCACACTGACCCCTGGCTGTGCCAAATCACACTGACCACCGGCTCTACCACACCACACTGACCACTGGCTGTATCACTCCACACTGACCGCTGGATGTATCACACCACACTGACTACTGGCTGTATCACAGCACACTGACCACTGTCTGTATTACACTGTACTGACTGCTGGCTGTACTACACTACACTGACCACTGGCTGTGTCATTCCACACTGACCCCTGGCTGTGCCAAATCACACTGACCACTGGCTGTATCACTCCACACTGACCACTGGCTGTATCACACCACACTGACCGCTGGTTGTACCACACCACACTGACCACTGGCTGTATCACTCCACACTGACCGCTGGCTATATCACACCACACTGACCACTGGCTGTATCACAACACACTGACCGCTGTCTGTATTACCCCACACTGACCACTGGCTGTATCACACTACACTGACCTCTGTCTGTATCACTCCACACTGACTACTGGCTATATCACACCACACAGACCACTGGCTGTATCACAACACACTGACCGCTGTCTGTATTACCCCACACTGACCACTGGCTGTATCACACTACACTGACTACTGGCTGTATCACTCTACACTGACCTCTGGCTGTATCAGTCTACACAGACAGCTGGTTCTATCACACCACACTGACCACTAGCAGTACCACAGCACACAGACCACTGGCTATATCAGTCGACACTGACCGCTGGCTCTATCACTCCACACTGACCACTGGCTGTATCACTACGCACTGACCACTGGCTGTATCAATCCACACTGACCACTGGCTGTATCACTACACACTGACCACTGGATGAATCACCCCACACTGACCACTGGCTATATCATTCCACACTGACCCCTTGGTGTACTTCACCACACTGACCACTGGCTGTATCACAACACACTGACCACTGGCTGTATCACTCCACACTGACCTTGGGCAGTGCCAAACAACACTGACCAATGGCTGTATCACTCCACACTGACCTTGGGCAGTGCCAAACAACACTGACCAATGGCTGTATCACTCCACACTGACCACTGGCTGTATCAGTCATCACTGACCTCTGGCTGTATCACACCTCACTGACCACTGGATGTATCACTCCACACTGATGTCTGGCTGTACCGCACCACACTGACCGCTGGTTGTATCACTCCACACTGACCACTGGTTATTCTCACACTACACAGACCGGTGGCTATATCAGTTTACACTGACCACTGGCTGTACCACTCCACACTGACCTCTGGCTGTATCACAACACACTGATCACTGGCTGTATCAGTCCACACTGACCTCTGGCTGTATCAGTCCACACTGATCACTGGCTGTACCACACCACACTGTCCACTGGCTGTATCACAACTCACTGACCGCTGGCTGTATCATTCAACACTGACCATTGCTGTACCATTCCACACTGACATCTGGCTCTATCACATCACACTGACCACTGGCTGTATCACTCCACACTGACCACCAGATGTACTACACCACACTGACCACTGGCTGTATCACACCACACTGACCGCTGGATATATCACTCCACACTGACCACTGGCTGAACCACACCACACTGACCACTGACTGCATCACTCCACACTGACCACTGGCTGTACCACACCACACTGACCACTGGCTGTATCACTCCACATTGACTGCTGGCTGTATCACTCCACACTGACCACTGGCTGTACCACACCACACTGACCACTGGCTGTATCACTCCCCACTGACTGCTGGCTGTATCACTCCACACTGACCACTGGCTATATCACACCACCCTGACCACTGGCTGTATCACTCCACTCTGACAGCTGGCTGTATCACACCACACTGACCTCTGGCTGTATCACAACACACTGATCACTGACTGTATCACTCCACACTGACCGCTGGCTGTATCAGTCCACACTGATCACTGGCTGTATCACACAACATTGACCGCTGGTTGTATCACCCCACACTGACCACTGGCTGTACAACACCACACTGACCACTGGCTGTATCACAACTCACTGAGCGCTGGCTGTATCATTCAACACTGACCATTGTTGTACCACTCCACACTGACATCTGGCTCGATCACACCTAACTGACCACTGGCTGTATCACTCCACACTGACCAGCAGATGTACTAAACCACACTGACCACTGGCTGTATCACACCACACTGACCGCTGGATATATCATCCGCACTGACCACTGGCTGAACCACACCACACTGACCACTGACTGCATCACTCCACACTGACCACTGGCTGTACCACAACACACTGACCACTGGCTGTATCACTCCACACTGACTGCTGGCTGTATCACTCCACACTGACCACTGGCTTTACCACACCACACTGTCCACTGGCTGTATCACAACTCACTGACTGCTGGTTGTATCATTCAACACTGACCATTGCTGTACCGCTCCACACTGACATCTGGCTCTATCACACCTCACTGACCGCTGGCTGTATCACTCCACACTGACCACCAGATGTACTACACCACACTGACCACTGGCTGTATCACTCCACACTGACCACTGGCTGTATCACTCCACTCTGACCGCTGGCTGTATCACACCACACTGACCACTGGATGTATCGCTCCACACTGATCGCTGGCTGCACCACACCACACTGACTGCTGGCTGTATCACTCCACACTGACCACTGGCTCTACCACATCACACTGACGCACTAGCTGTATCACTCTACACTGATGTCTGGCTGCATCAGTCCACACTGACCACTGGCTGTACCACTCCACACTGACAACTGGCTGTTCCATTCCACACTGACCACTGGCTGCGCCACAATGCACTGATCACTGGATGTACCACACCATACTGCCCACTGGCTGTATCACTCCACACTGACCTCTGGCTGTATCAGTCCAGACTGATCACTGGCTGTATCACACAACATTGACCGTTGGTTGTATCACTCCACACTGACCACTGGCTGTACCACACCACACTGTGCACTGGCTGTATCACAACTCACTGACCGCTGGCTGTATCATTCAACACTGACCATTGCTGTACCACTCCACACTGACATCTGGCTCGATCACACCTCACTGACCACTGGCCGTATCACTCCACACTGACCACCAGATGTACTACACCACACTGACCACTGGCTGTATCACTCCACACTGACCCCTGGCTGTATCACTCCACTCTGACCTCTGGCTGTATCACACCACACTGACCACTGGATGTATCACTCCACACTGATCTCTGGCTGCACCATACCACACTGACCACTGGTTGTATCGCTCCACACTGACCACTGGCTATTCTCACACCACACAGACCGGTGGCTATATCAGTTTACACTGACTGCTGGCTCTATCACTCCACACTGACCACTGGCTGTACCACATCACACTGACCACTAGCTGTATCACTCTACACTGATGTTTGGCTGAATCAGTCCACACTGACCACTGGCTGTACTACTCCACACTGACCACTGGCTGTTCCACTCCACAGTGACCACTGGCTGCACCACAATGCACTGACCACTGGATGTACCACACCACACTGCCCACTGGCTGTATCACACCACACTGACCACTGGCAGTATTACTCTGCACTGACTGCTGGCTGTACTACATCACACTGACCACTGGATGTATCACTCTACACTGATGTCTAGCTATATCAGTCCACACTGACCACTGGCTGTACCACTCCATACTGACCACTAGTGGTATCACACCACACTGACCACTGGCTGTACCACTCCACACTGACCACTGGCTGTATCAGTCTACACTGACCACTGGTTCAAACACACCACACTGATCACTAGCTGTACCACACCACACTGACTGCTGGCTGTATCAGTCTACACTGACCGCTGGCTGTATCACTCCGCACTGACCATTGTCTATATCACACCACTCTGACCGCTGGCAGTATCACTCCACACTGACTACTGGCTGTATCACAACACACTGACCGCTGGCTGTATTACTCCATACTGACCTCTGGCAGTGCCAAAAATCACTGACCACTGGCTGTACCACTCCACACTGACCACTGGTTGTATAACACCACACTGACCACAGGCTGCACCACAATGCACTGACCACTGGCTGTACCACACGACACTGCCCACTGGCCGTATCACTCCACACTGACTGCTGGCTGTACCACTCCACCCTGACCACTGGCTGTATCACTCCACTCTGACCGCTGGCTGCATCACACCGCACTGACCACTGGATGTATCACTCCACACTGATCTCTGGCTGCACCACACCACACTGACCGCTGGTTGTATCACCTCCACACTGACCACTGGCTGTACCACATCACACTGACCACTAGCTGTATCACTCTACACTGACGTCTGGCTGTATCAGTCCACACTGACCACTGGCTGTATCACTATGCACTGACCACTGGCTGTTCCACTCCACACTGACCACTGGCTGCACCACAATGCACTGACCACTGGATGTACCACATCATACTGCCCACTGGCTGTATCACAGCACACTGATCACTGACTGTATCACTCCACTCTGACCGCTGGCTGTATCAGTCCACACTGATCACTGGCTGTATCACACGACATTGACCGCTGGCTGTATCACTCCACACTGACCACTGGCTGTATCACAACACACTGACTACTGGCTGTATTACTCAGCACTGACTGCTGGCTGTACTACATCACACTGACCACTGGCTATATCACTCCACATTGACCGCTGTTTGTACCACATCTCACTGACGACTGGCTGTATCACTCCACACTGACCTCTAGCTGTACCATATCACACTGACCACTGGCTGTAACACACCCCACTGACCACTGGCTGTAACTTACCACACTGACCCCTGGCTGTGCCAAATCACACTGACCACCGGCTCTACCACACCACACTGACCACTGACTGCATCACTCCACACTGACCGCTGGATGTATCACACCACACTGACCACTGGCTGTATCACAGCACACTGACCACTGGCTGTATTAAACTGTACTGACTGCTGGCTGTACTACACCACACTGACCGCTGGCTGTATCACTCCACACTGACCACTGGATGTATCACACTACACTGACCACTGGCTGTACTACATCACACTGACCACTGGCTGTATCACTCCACATTGACCGCTGTTTGTACCACATCTCACTGACGACTGGCAGTATCACTCCACACTGACCTCTAGCTGTACCATATCACACCGACCACTGGCTGTAACACACCCCACTGCCCACTGGCTGTAACATACCACACTGACCACTGGCTGTGTCATTCCACACTGACTCCTGGCTGTGACAAATCACACTGACCACTGGCTGTATCACTCCACACTGACCACTGGCTGTATCACACCACACTGACCACTGGCTGTATCACAACCCACTGACCACTGGCTGTATCACTCCACACTGACTGCTGTCTGTACCACATCTCGCTGACCACTGGCTGTATCACTCCACACTGACCACACGCTGTACTACGCCATACTGTCCACTGGCTGTATCACTCAACACTGACTGCTGGCTGTATCACTCCACACTGACCACTGGATGTATCATTCCACACTGACCTCTGGCTGTGCCAAACCACACTGACCACCGGCAGTAACACACAACACTGACCACTGGCTGTATCACTCCACACTGACCGCTGGATGTAACACACAACACTGACCACTGGCTGTATCACACAGACCGCTGGCTATATCGGTCGACACTGACCGCTGGCTCTATCACTCCACGCTGACCACTGGCTGTATCAATCCACACTGACCACTGGATGTATCACTCCACACTGACCTCTGGCTGTATCAATCCACACTGACCACCGTATATATCATTCCACACTGACCTCTGGCTGTATCAATCCACACTGAGCACAGGCTGTATCACTCTACACTGACCTCTGGCTGTATCAATCCACACTGACCACTGGCTATATCAGTCGACACTGACCGCTGGCTCTATCACACCACACTGACCACAGGCTGTATCACTCTACAGTGACCTCTGGCTGTACCACACCACACTGACCACTGGCTGTATCACTTCATACTGACCATTGGCTCTATCACACCACACAGACCACTGGCTGTATCAGTCTACACTGACTGCTGGCTCTATCAATCCACATTGACCAATGTCTGTATGACTCCACACTGACCACTGGCTGTATCACTCTACACTGACCACTGAATGTATCACTCCACACTGACCACTGGCTGTACCACAACACACTGACCACTAGCTGTACCACACCACACTGACCAGTCTTTATCACACCACACTGACCACTGGCTGTATCACACCACACTGACCACTGGCCTAATCACTCCACAGTGACCTCTTGCCGTACCACATCACACTGACCACTAGCTGTATCACTCCACACTGACCACTGGGTGTATCACTCCACACTGACCACTGGGTGTATCACACCACACTGACCACTGGTCTAATCACTCCACAGTAACCTTTTGCTGTACCACATCACACTGACCACTAGCTGTATCACTCCACACTGACCACTGGCTGTATCACTCCACACTGACCACTTGCTGTATCACACCACACTGACCACTGGTCTAATCACTCCACAGTAACCTCTTGCTGTACCACATCACACTGACCACTAGCTGTATCACACCACACTGACTGTTGGCTGTATCACTCCACACTGACCACTAGCTGTATCACACCACACTGACCACATGCTGTACCACTCAACACTGACCACTGACTGTATCACTCCACACTGACCACTGGGTGTATCACTCTACACTGACTGCTGGCGGATGTACCACACCATACTGCCCACTGGCTGTATCACTCCACACTGACCTCTGGCTGTATCAGTCCACACTGATCACTGGCTGTACCACACCACACTGACCACTGGCTGTATCACAACACACTGACTGCTGGCTGTACCACTCCACACTGACGACTGGCTATATCACACCACCCTGACCACTGGCTGTATCACTCCACTCTGACAGCTGGCTGTATCAGTCCACACTGATCACTGGCTGTACCACACCACCCTGACCACTGGCTGTATCACTCCACTCTGACCTCTGGCTGTATCAGTCCACACTGATCACTGGCTGTACCACACCACACTGACCACTGGCTGTATCACAACACACTGACTGCTGGCTGTACCACACCACACTGACTACTGGTTGTATCACACCACACAGACCACTGGCTGTATACGTCTACACTGACTGCTGGCTCTATCACTCCACACTGACCACTGTCTGTATGACTCCACACTGACTACTAGCTGTTTCACTACACACTGACCACTGGATGTACCACTCCACCATGACCATTGGCCGTATCACTCCACACTGACCACTGGCTGTACTACACCACATTGATCACTTGCTGTATCACACCACCCTGACCATTGGCTGTATCACTCCACACTGACCACTGGCTGTATCACACTACAGTGACCGCTGGGTGTAGAACACCACACTGACCACTGGCTGTACCTCACAGCACACTGACCACTGGCTGTATTACACTGCACTGACTGCTGGCTGTACGACACCACACTGACCGCTGGCTGTATCACTCCACACTGACCACTGGATGTATCACACTACACTGACCACTGGCTGTACAACATCACACTGACCACTGGCTGTATCACTCCACACTGACCTCTAGCTGTACCATATCACACCGACCACTGGCTGTAACACACCCCACTGCCCACTAGCTGTAACATACCACACTGACCACTGGCTGTGTCATTCCACACTGACCCCTGGCTGTGCCAAATCACACTGACCACTGGCTGTATCACTCCACACTGACCACTGGCTGTATCACACCACACTGACCACTGGCCGTAGTACAACACACTGACCACTGGCTTTATAACTCTACATTGACCTCTGGCTATACCACACCATACTGACCACTGGCTGAATCACTCCACACTGACCGCTGGCTGTATCACTCCATACTGACCATTGGCTATATTCACACCACACAGACCACTGGCTGTATCAGTCTACACTAACCACTAGCGGTATCACTCTACTGTGACCACTGGCTGTACCAGTCCACACTGACCACTGGCTGTACCACACCACACTGACCACTGGCTGTTTCACTCCACACTGACCTCTGACTGTATCAGTCCACACTGATCACTGGCTGTATCACACGACAATGACTGCTGGTTGTATCACTCCACACTGACCACTGGCTGTACCACACCACACTGTCCACTGGCTGTATCACAACTCACTGACCGCTGGCTGTATCATTCAACACTGACCATTGCTGTACCACTCCACACTGACATCTGGCTTTATCACACCACACTGACCACTGGCTGTATCACTCCACACTGACCACCAGATGTACTACACCACACTGACCACTGGCTGTATCACTCCACACTGACCGGTGGCTGTATAGCTCCACTCTGACCTCTGGCTGTATTACACCACACTGACCACTGGATGTATCACTCCACACTGATCTCTGGCTGCACCACACCACACTGACCGCTGGTTGTATCACTCCACACTGACCACTGGCTATTCTCACACCACACAGACCGGTGGCTATATCAGTTTACACTGACTGCTGGCTCTATCACTCCACCCTGACCACTGGCTGTACCACATCACACTGACCACTAGCTGTATCACTCTACACTGACGTCTGGCTATATCAGTCCACACTGACCACTGGCTGTACCACTCCACACTGACCACTGGCTGTTCCACTCCACACTGACCACTGGCTGCACCACAATGCACTGACCACTGGATGTACCACACCATACTGCCCACTGGCTGTATCACAATACACTGATCACTGTCGGTATCACTCCACACTGACCTCTGGCTGTATCAGTCCACACTGATCACTGGCTGTACCACACCACACTGACCACTGGCTGTATCACAACACACTGACTGCTGGCTCTACCACTCCACACTGACCACTGGCTATATCACACCACACTGACCACTGGATGTATCACTCCACATTGACCGCTGTTTGTACCACATCTCACTGACGACTGGCTGTATCACTCCACACTGACCTCTAGCTGTACCATATCACACTGACCACTGGCTGTAACACACCCCACTGACCACTGGCTGTAACTTACCACACTGACCCCTGGCTGTGCCAAATCACACTGACCACCGGCTCTACCACACCACACTGACCACTGGCTGTATCACTCCACACTGACCGCTGGATGTATCACACCACACTGACTACTGGCTGTATCACAGCACACTGACCACTGTCTGTATTACACTGTACTGACTGCTGGCTGTACTACACCACACTGACCGCTGGCTGTATCACTCCACACTGACCACTGGATGTATCACACTACACTGACCACTGGCTGTACTACATCACACTGACGACTGGCAGTATCACTCCACACTGACCTCTAGCTGTACCATATCACACCGACCACTGGCTGTAACACACCCCACTGCCCACTGGCTGTAACATACCACACTGACCACTGGCTGTGTCATTCCACACTGACCCCTGGCTGTGCCAAATCACACTGACCACTGGCTGTATCACTCGACACTGACCACTGGCTGTATCACACCACACTGACCACTGGCTGTATCACAACCCACTGACCACTGGCTGTATCACTCCACACTGACTGCTGTCTGTACCACATCTCGCTGACCACTGGCTGTATCACTCCACACTGACCACACGCTGTACTACGCCATACTGTCCACTGGCTGTATCACTCAACACTGACCACTGGCTGTATCACTCCACACTGACCACTGGATGTATCATTCCACACTGACCTCTGGCTGTGCCAAATCACACTGACCACCGGCAGTAACACACTACACTGACCACTGGCTGTATCACACCACACAGACCGCTGGCTATATCGGACGACACTGACCGCTGGCTCTATCACTCCACGCTGACCACTGGCTGTATCAATCCACACTGACCACTGGATGTATCACTCCACACTGACCTCTGGCTGTATCAATCCACACTGACCACTGGATGTATCACTCCACACTGACCTCTGGCTGTATCAATCCACACTGAGCACAGGCTGTATCACTCTACACTGACCACTGGATGTATCACTCCACACTGACCTCTGGCTGTATCAATCCACACTGACCACTGGCTGTACCACACCACACTGACTGCTGGCTGTATCAGTCTACACTGACCGCTGGCTCTATCACTCCATACTGACCACTGGCTGTATCACTCTGCACTGACCATTGTCTATATCACACCACACTGACCGCTGGTTGTACCACACCACACTGACCACTGGCTGTATCACTCCACACTGACTACTGGCTATATCACACCACACAGACCACCGGCTGTATCACAACACACTGACCGCTGTCTGTATTACCCCACACTGACCACTGGCTGTATCACACAACACTGACTACTGGCTGTATCACTCTACACTGACCTCTGGCTGTATCAGTCTACACAGACCGCTGGTTCTATCACACCACACTGACCACTAGCTGTACCACAGCACACAGACCACTGGCTATATCAGTCGACACTGACCGCTGGCTCTATCACTCCACACTGACCACTGGCTGTATCACTACGCACTGATCACTGGCTGTATCAATCCACACTGACCACTGGCTGTATCACTACACACTGACCACTGGATGAATCACCCCACACTGACCACTGGCTATATCATTCCACACTGACCCCTTGGTGTACTTCACCACACTGACCACTGGCTGTATCACAACACACTGACCACTGGCTGTATCACTCCACACTGACCTTGGGCAGTGCCAAACAACACTGACCAATGGCTGTATCACTCCACACTGACCTTGGGCAGTGCCAAACAACACTGACCAATGGCTGTATCACTCCACACTGACCACTGGCTGTATCAGTCATCAGTGACCTCTGGCTGTATCACACCTCACTGACCACTGGATGTATCACTCCACACTGATGTCTGGCTGCACCGCACCACACTGACCGCTGGTTGTATCACTCCACACTGACTACTGGTTATTCTCACACTACACAGACCGGTGGCTATATCAGTTTACACTGACCACTGGCTGTACCACTCCACACTGACCTCTGGCTGTATCACAACACACTGATCACTGGCTGTATCAGTCCACACTGACCTCTGGCTGTATCAGTCCACACTGATCACTGGCTGTACCACACCACACTGTCCACTGGCTGTATCACAACTCACTGACCGCTGGCTGTATCATTCAACACTGACCATTGCTGTATCATTCCACACTGACATCTGGCTCTATCACATCACACTGACCACTGGCTGTATCACTCCACACTGACCACCAGATGTACTACACCACACTGACCACTGGCTGTATCACACCACACTGACCGCTGGATATATCACTCCACACTGACCACTGGTTGAACCACACCACACTGACCACTGACTGCATCACTCCACACTGACCACTGGCTGTACCACACCACACTGACCACTGGCTGTATCACTCCACACTGACTCCTGGCTGTATCACTCCACACTGACCACTGGCTGTACCACACCACACTGACCACTGGCTGTATCACTCCCCACTGACTGCTGGCTGTATCACTCCACACTGACCACTGGCTATATCACACCACCCTGACCACTGGCTGTATCACTCCACTCTGACAGCTGGCTGTATCACACCACACTGACCTCTGGCTGTATCAATCCACACTGACCACTGGCTATATCAGTCGACACTGACCCCTGGCTGTATCACTCCACACTGACCTCTGGCTGTGCCATACCACACTGACCACACGCTGTACTACACCATACTGTCCACTGGCTGTATCACTCAACACTGACTTCTGGGTGTATCACTCCACACTGACCACTGGATGTATCATTGCACACTGACCTCTGGCTGTGCCAAACCACACAGACCACCGGCAGTAACACACCACAATGACCACTGGCTGTACCACTCCACACTGACCGCTGGATGTAACACACTACAATGACCACTGGTTGTATCACACCACACAGACCGCTGGCTGTATCAATCCACACTGACCACTGGTTGTATCACTCCACACTGACCTCTGGCTGTATCAATGCACACTGACCACAGGCTGTATCACTCTACACTGACCTCTGGCTGTATCAATCCACACTGACCACTGGCTATACCAGTCGACACTGACCACTGGCTCTATCACTCCACACTGACCACTGGCTCTATCACTCCACACTGACCACTGGCTGTATCACTCTACACTGACCTCCGGCTGTATCAATCCACACTGACCACTGGCTGTATCACTCCACACTGACCACTGGCTGTATCAATGCACACTGACCAACAGCAGTACCACACCACACTGACCACTGGCTGTATCACTCCACACTGACCGCTGGATGTATCACACTACACTGACCACTGGCTGTACCACTCCACACTGACCACTGGCTGTATCACTCCACACTGACCGCTGGTTGTATCACACCACACTGACCACAGGCTGTACCACTCCACACTGACCACTGGCTGTATCAGTCTACACAGACCGCTGGTTCTATCACACCACACTGACCACTAGCTGTACCACAGCACACAGACCACTGGCTATATCAGTCGACACTGACCGCTGGCTCTATCACTCCACACTGACCACTGGCTGTATCACTACGCACTGATCACTGGCTGTATCAATCCACACTGACCACTGGCTGTATCACTACACACTGACCACTGGATGAATCACCCCACACTGACCACTGGCTATATCATTCCACACTGACCCCTTGGTGTACTTCACCACACTGACCACTGGCTGTATCACAACACACTGACCACTGGCTGTATCACTCCACACTGACCTTGGGCAGTGCCAAACAACACTGACCAATGGCTGTATCACTCCACACTGACCTTGGGCAGTGCCAAACAACACTGACCAATGGCTGTATCACTCCACACTGACCACTGGCTGTATCAGTCATCAGTGACCTCTGGCTGTATCACACCTCACTGACCACTGGATGTATCACTCCACACTGATGTCTGGCTGCACCGCACCACACTGACCGCTGGTTGTATCACTCCACACTGACTACTGGTTATTCTCACACTACACAGACCGGTGGCTATATCAGTTTACACTGACCACTGGCTGTACCACTCCACACTGACCTCTGGCTGTATCACAACACACTGATCACTGGCTGTATCAGTCCACACTGACCTCTGGCTGTATCAGTCCACACTGATCACTGGCTGTACCACACCACACTGTCCACTGGCTGTATCACAACTCACTGACCGCTGGCTGTATCATTCAACACTGACCATTGCTGTATCATTCCACACTGACATCTGGCTCTATCACATCACACTGACCACTGGCTGTATCACTCCACACTGACCACCAGATGTACTACACCACACTGACCACTGGCTGTATCACACCACACTGACCGCTGGATATATCACTCCACACTGACCACTGGTTGAACCACACCACACTGACCACTGACTGCATCACTCCACACTGACCACTGGCTGTACCACACCACACTGACCACTGGCTGTATCACTCCACACTGACTCCTGGCTGTATCACTCCACACTGACCACTGGCTGTACCACACCACACTGACCACTGGCTGTATCACTCCCCACTGACTGCTGGCTGTATCACTCCACACTGACCACTGGCTATATCACACCACCCTGACCACTGGCTGTATCACTCCACTCTGACAGCTGGCTGTATCACACCACACTGACCTCTGGCTGTATCAATCCACACTGACCACTGGCTATATCAGTCGACACTGACCCCTGGCTGTATCACTCCACACTGACCTCTGGCTGTGCCATACCACACTGACCACACGCTGTACTACACCATACTGTCCACTGGCTGTATCACTCAACACTGACTTCTGGGTGTATCACTCCACACTGACCACTGGATGTATCATTGCACACTGACCTCTGGCTGTGCCAAACCACACAGACCACCGGCAGTAACACACCACAATGACCACTGGCTGTACCACTCCACACTGACCGCTGGATGTAACACACTACAATGACCACTGGTTGTATCACACCACACAGACCGCTGGCTGTATCAATCCACACTGACCACTGGTTGTATCACTCCACACTGACCTCTGGCTGTATCAATGCACACTGACCACAGGCTGTATCACTCTACACTGACCTCTGGCTGTATCAATCCACACTGACCACTGGCTATACCAGTCGACACTGACCACTGGCTCTATCACTCCACACTGACCACTGGCTCTATCACTCCACACTGACCACTGGCTGTATCACTCTACACTGACCTCCGGCTGTATCAATCCACACTGACCACTGGCTGTATCACTCCACACTGACCACTGGCTGTATCAATGCACACTGACCAACAGCAGTACCACACCACACTGACCACTGGCTGTATCACTCCACACTGACCGCTGGATGTATCACACTACACTGACCACTGGCTGTACCACTCCACACTGACCACTGGCTGTATCACTCCACACTGACCGCTGGTTGTATCACACCACACTGACCACAGGCTGTACCACTCCACACTGACCACTGGCTGTATCAGTCTACACTGACCGCTGGTTCTATCACATCACACTGACCACTAGCTGCACCACACCACACTGACCACTGGCTGTATCAGTCTACACTGACCGCTGGCTCTATCACTCCACACTGACCACTGGCTGTATCACTCCGCACTGACTACTCGCTGTATCACAACACACTGACCGCTCGATGTATTACTCCACATTGACCTCTGGCAGTGCCAAAATACACTGACCACTGGCTGTATCACTCCACACTGACCACTGGTTGTATCACACCACACTGACCACTGGCTGTACCACGCCACACTGACCACTGGCTGTATCACACCACACTGACCCCTGGCTGTATCACTCCCCTCTGACTGCTGGCTGTATCACACCACACTGACCACTGGATGTATCACTCCACACTGATCTCTGGCTGCACCACACCACACTGACCGCTGGCTGTATCGCTCCACACTGACCTCTGGCTGTATCACACCACACTGTCCACTGGCTGTATCACAACCCACTGACCACTGGCTTTATCATTCAACACTGGCCATTGCTGTACCACTCCACACTGATCTCTGGCTGCACCACACCACACTGACCGCTGGCTGTATCACTCCACACTGACCACTGGCTATTCTCACACCACACAGACCGGTGGCTATATCAGTTTACACTGACTGCTGGCTCTATCACTCCACACTGACCACTGGCTGTACCACATCACACTGACCACTAGCTGTATCACTCTACACTGACGTCTGGCTGTATCAGTCCACACTGACTACTGGCTGTACCACTACACACTGACCACTGGCTGTTCCACTCCACACTGACCACTAGCTGCACCACAATGCACTGACCACTGGATTTACCACACCATACTGCCCATTGGCTGTATCACTACACACTGATCACTGGCTGTATTACTCTGCACTGACTGCTGGCTGTACAACATCACACTGACCACTGGCTGTATCACTCCACACTGACCACTGGCTGTATCACTCCACACTGACCTTGGGCAGTGCCAAACAACACTGACCAATGGCTGTATCACTCCACACTGACCTTGGGCAGTGCCAAACAACACTGACCAATGGCTGTATCACTCCACACTGACCACTGGCTGTATCAGTCATCAGTGACCTCTGGCTGTATCACACCTCACTGACCACTGGATGTATCACTCCACACTGATGTCTGGCTGCACCGCACCACACTGACCGCTGGTTGTATCACTCCACACTGACTACTGGTTATTCTCACACTACACAGACCGGTGGCTATATCAGTTTACACTGACCACTGGCTGTACCACTCCACACTGACCTCTGGCTGTATCACAACACACTGATCACTGGCTGTATCAGTCCACACTGACCTCTGGCTGTATCAGTCCACACTGATCACTGGCTGTACCACACCACACTGTCCACTGGCTGTATCACAACTCACTGACCGCTGGCTGTATCATTCAACACTGACCATTGCTGTATCATTCCACACTGACATCTGGCTCTATCACATCACACTGACCACTGGCTGTATCACTCCACACTGACCACCAGATGTACTACACCACACTGACCACTGGCTGTATCACACCACACTGACCGCTGGATATATCACTCCACACTGACCACTGGTTGAACCACACCACACTGACCACTGACTGCATCACTCCACACTGACCACTGGCTGTACCACACCACACTGACCACTGGCTGTATCACTCCACACTGACTCCTGGCTGTATCACTCCACACTGACCACTGGCTGTACCACACCACACTGACCACTGGCTGTATCACTCCCCACTGACTGCTGGCTGTATCACTCCACACTGACCACTGGCTATATCACACCACCCTGACCACTGGCTGTATCACTCCACTCTGACAGCTGGCTGTATCACACCACACTGACCTCTGGCTGTATCAATCCACACTGACCACTGGCTATATCAGTCGACACTGACCCCTGGCTGTATCACTCCACACTGACCTCTGGCTGTGCCATACCACACTGACCACACGCTGTACTACACCATACTGTCCACTGGCTGTATCACTCAACACTGACTTCTGGGTGTATCACTCCACACTGACCACTGGATGTATCATTGCACACTGACCTCTGGCTGTGCCAAACCACACAGACCACCGGCAGTAACACACCACAATGACCACTGGCTGTACCACTCCACACTGACCGCTGGATGTAACACACTACAATGACCACTGGTTGTATCACACCACACAGACCGCTGGCTGTATCAATCCACACTGACCACTGGTTGTATCACTCCACACTGACCTCTGGCTGTATCAATGCACACTGACCACAGGCTGTATCACTCTACACTGACCTCTGGCTGTATCAATCCACACTGACCACTGGCTATACCAGTCGACACTGACCACTGGCTCTATCACTCCACACTGACCACTGGCTCTATCACTCCACACTGACCACTGGCTGTATCACTCTACACTGACCTCCGGCTGTATCAATCCACACTGACCACTGGCTGTATCACTCCACACTGACCACTGGCTGTATCAATGCACACTGACCAACAGCAGTACCACACCACACTGACCACTGGCTGTATCACTCCACACTGACCGCTGGATGTATCACACTACACTGACCACTGGCTGTACCACTCCACACTGACCACTGGCTGTATCACTCCACACTGACCGCTGGTTGTATCACACCACACTGACCACAGGCTGTACCACTCCACACTGACCACTGGCTGTATCAGTCTACACTGACCGCTGGTTCTATCACATCACACTGACCACTAGCTGCACCACACCACACTGACCACTGGCTGTATCAGTCTACACTGACCGCTGGCTCTATCACTCCACACTGACCACTGGCTGTATCACTCCGCACTGACTACTCGCTGTATCACAACACACTGACCGCTCGATGTATTACTCCACATTGACCTCTGGCAGTGCCAAAATACACTGACCACTGGCTGTATCACTCCACACTGACCACTGGTTGTATCACACCACACTGACCACTGGCTGTACCACGCCACACTGACCACTGGCTGTATCACACCACACTGACCCCTGGCTGTATCACTCCCCTCTGACTGCTGGCTGTATCACACCACACTGACCACTGGATGTATCACTCCACACTGATCTCTGGCTGCACCACACCACACTGACCGCTGGCTGTATCGCTCCACACTGACCTCTGGCTGTATCACACCACACTGTCCACTGGCTGTATCACAACCCACTGACCACTGGCTTTATCATTCAACACTGGCCATTGCTGTACCACTCCACACTGATCTCTGGCTGCACCACACCACACTGACCGCTGGCTGTATCACTCCACACTGACCACTGGCTATTCTCACACCACACAGACCGGTGGCTATATCAGTTTACACTGACTGCTGGCTCTATCACTCCACACTGACCACTGGCTGTACCACATCACACTGACCACTAGCTGTATCACTCTACACTGACGTCTGGCTGTATCAGTCCACACTGACTACTGGCTGTACCACTACACACTGACCACTGGCTGTTCCACTCCACACTGACCACTAGCTGCACCACAATGCACTGACCACTGGATTTACCACACCATACTGCCCATTGGCTGTATCACTACACACTGATCACTGGCTGTATTACTCTGCACTGACTGCTGGCTGTACAACATCACACTGACCACTGGCTGTATCACTCCACACTGACCTCTAGCTGTACCATATCACACTGACCACTGGCTGTAACACACCCCACTGACCACTGGATGTATCACAACTCACTGGCCGCTGGCTGTATCATTCAACACTGACCATTGCTGTACCACTCCACACTGACATCTGGCTCTATCACACCACACTGACCACTGGCTGTATCACTCCACACTGACCACCAGATGTACTACACCACATCTCTGGCTGTATCAGTCCACATTGATCACTGGCTGTATCACACACCATTGACCGTTGTTTGTATCACTCCACACTGACCACTTGCTGTACCACACCACACTGACCACTGGCTGTATCACTGCACACTGACTGCTGGCTGTATCACTCCACACTGACCACCAGATGTACTACACCACACTGACCACTGGCTGTATCACTCCACACTGACCTCTAGCTGTACCATATCACACTGACCACTGGCTGTAACACACCCCACTGACCACTGGCTGTAACATACCACACTGACCACTGGCTGTGACATTCCACACTGACCCCTGGCTGTGCCAAATCACACTGACCACCGGCTGTACCACACCACACTGACCACTGGCTGTATCACTCCACAATGACCACTGGATATACCACACCACAGTGACCACTGGCTTTATCACAGCACACTGACCCCTGGCTGTGCCAAATCACATTGATCACCAGCTGTACCACATGACACTGACCACTGGCTGTATCACTCCACACTGACCACTGGATGTATCACACCACACTGACCACTGGCTGTATTACTCTACACTGACTGCTGGCTGTACTACATCACACTGACCACTGGCTGTATCACTCCACACTGACCTCTAGCTGTACCATATCACACTGACCACTGGCTGTAACACACCCCACTGACCACTGGCTGTAACATACCACACTGACCACTGGCTGTGTCATTCCACACTGACCCTTGGCTGTGCCAAATCATACTGACCACTGGCTGTACCACACCACACTGACCACTGGCTGTATCACTCCACACTGACCACTGGATGTATCACACTACACTGACCACTGGCTGTATAATTCCACACTGACTGCTGTCTGTACCACATCTCGCTGACCACTGGCTGTATCACTCCACACTGACCTCTGGCTGTGCCATACCACACTGACCACACGCTGTAATACACCATACTGTCCACTGGCTGTATCACTCAACACTGACTTCTGGGTGTATCACTCCACACTGACCCTTGGCTGTGCCAAATCATACTGACCACTGGCTGTATCACTGCACACTGACTGCTGGCTTTATCACTCCACACTGACCACCAGATGTACTACACCACACTGACCACTGGCTGTATCACTCCACACTGACCTCTAGCTGTACCATATCACACTGACCACTGGCTGTAACACACCCCACTGACCACTGGCTGTAACATACCACACTGACCACTGGCTGTGACATTCCACACTGACCCCTGGCTGTGCCAAATCACACTGACCACCGGCTGTACCACACCACACTGACCACTGGCTGTATCACTCCACAATGACCACTGGATATACCACACCACAGTGACCACTGGCTTTATCACAGCACACTGACCCCTGGCTGGGCCAAATCACATTGATCACCAGCTGTACCACATGACACTGACCACTGGCTGTATCACTCCATACTGACCACTGGATGTATCACACCACACTGACCACTGGCTGTATTACTCTACACTGACTGCTGGCTGTACTACATCACACTGACCACTGGCTGTATCACTCCACACTGACCTCTAGCTGTACCATATCACACTGACCACTGGCTGTAACACACCCCACTGACCACTGGCTGTAACATACCACACTGACCACTGGCTGTGTCATTCCACACTGACCCTTGGCTGTGCCAAATCATACTGACCACTGGCTGTACCACACCACACTGACCACTGGCTGTATCACTCCACACTGACCGCTGGATGTATCACACTACACTGACCACTGGCTGTATAATTCCACACTGACTGCTGTCTGTACCACATCTCGCTGACCACTGGCTGTATCACTCCACACTGACCTCTGGCTGTGCCATACCACACTGACCACACGCTGTACTACACCATACTGTCCACTGGCTGTATCACTCAACACTGACTTCTGGGTGTATCACTCCACACTGACCCTTGGCTGTGCCAAATCATACTGACCACTGGCTGTATCACTGCACACTGACTGCTGGCTGTATTACTCCACACTGACCACCAGATGTACTACACCACACTGACCACTGGCTGTATCACTCCACACTGACCTCTAGCTGTACCATATCACACTGACCACTGGCTGTAACACACCCCACTGACCACTGGCTGTAACATACCACACTGACCACTGGCTGTGACATTCCACACTGACCCCTGGCTGTGCCAAATCACACTGACCACCGGCTGTACCACACCACACTGACCACTGGCTGTATCACTCCACAATGACCACTGGATGTACCACACCACAGTGACCACTGGCTTTATCACAGCACACTGACCCCTGGCTGTGCCAAATCACATTGACCACCGGCTGTACCACACGACACTGACCACTGGCTGTATCACTCCACACTGACCACTGGATGTATCACGCCACACTGACCACTGGCTGTATTACTCTACACTGACTGCTGGCTGTACTACATCACACTGACCACTGGCTGTATCACTCCACACTGACTTCTAGCTGTACCATATCACACTGACCACTGGCTGCAACACACCCCACTGACCACTGGCTGTAACATACCACACTGACCATTGGCTGTGTCATTCCACACTGACCCTTGGCTGTGCAAAATCATACTGACCACTGGCTGTACCACACCACACTGACCACTGGCTGTATCATTCCACACTGACTGCTGTCTGTACCACATCTCGCTGACCACTGGCTGTATCACTCCACACTGACCTCTGGCTGTGCCATACCACACTGACCACACGCTGTACTACACCATACTGTCCACTGGCTGTATCACTCAACACTGACTTCTGGCTGTATCACTCCACACTGACCACTGGATGTATCATTCCACACTGACCTCTGGCTGTGCCAAACCACACTGACCACCTGCAGTAACACACCACACTGACCACCAGCTGTATCACTCCACACTGACCGCTGGATTTAACACACTACACTCACCACTGGATGTATCACACCACACAGACCGCTGGCTATATCGGTCGACACTGACCGCTGGCTGTATCACTCAATGCTGAATACTGGCTGTATCAATCCACACTGACCACTGGTTGTATCACTCTACACTGACCTCTGGCTGTATCAATCCACACTGACCACTGGATGTATCACTCCACACTGACCTCTGGCTCTATCAATCCACACTGACTACTGGCTATATCACTCTACACTGACCACTGGCTGTATCACTCCACACTGACCACTTGATGTATCACACCACACAGACTGCTGGCTATATCGGTCGGCACTGACCGCTGGATGTAACACACTACACTGACCACTGGCTGTATCAATCCACACTGACTACTGGTTGTATCACTCCACACTGACCTCTGGCTGTATCAATCCACACTGACCACTGGCTCTATCACTCCACACTGACCTCTGGCTGTATCAATCCACACTGACCACTGGCTGTATCACTCTACACTGACCTCTGGCTGTATTAATCCACACTGACCACTGGCTATATCACTCCACACTGACCTTTGGCTGTATCAATCCACACTGACCAACGGCAGTACCACACTACACTGACCACTGGCTGTATCACTCCACACTGACCGCTGGATGTATCAGACTACACTGACCACTGGCTGTACCACTCCACACTGACCGCTGGTTGTATCACAACACACTGACCACTGGCTGTATCAGTCTACACTGACCGCTGGTTCTATCACACCACACTGACCACTGGCTGTACCACTCCACACTGACCACTGGCTGTATCAGTCTACACTGACCGCTGATTCTATCACACCACACTGACCACTAGCTGTACCACTCCACACTGACCACTGGCTGTATCACTCCGCACTGACTATTGTCTATATCACACCACACTGACCACTAGCTGTACCACACCACACTGACTGCTGGCTGTATCAGTCTACACTGACCACTGGCTGTATCACTCCACACTGACTACTGGCTGTATCACAACACACTGACCGCTCGATGTATTACTCCACATTGACCTCTGGCTGTGCCAAAAAACACTGACCACTGACTGTACCACTGCACACTGACCACTGGTTGTATCACTCCACACTGACCACTGGCTGTACCACTCCACACTGACCACTGGTTGCATCACTCCACACTGACCTTTGGCTGTATCAATCCACACTGACCACTGGCTCTATCACTCCACACTGACCTCTGGCTGTATCACTCCACACTGACCACTGGCTGTATCACTCTACACTGACCTCTGGCTGTATCAATCCACACTGACCACTGGCTATATCGCTCCACACTGACCTTTGGCTGTATCAATCCACACTGACCAACGGCAGTACCACACCACACTGACCACTGGCTGTATCACTCCACACGGACCGCTGGATGCATCACACTACACTGACCACTGGTTGTACCACTCCACACTGACCACTGGCTGTATCAGTCTACACTGACCGCTGGTTCTATCACATCACACTGACCACTAGCTGTACCACACTGACTGCTGGCTATATCAGTCTACCCTGACCGCTGGCTCTATCACTCCACACTGACCGCTGGCTCTATCACTCCACACTGACCACTGGCTGTATCACTCCACACTGGCTACTGGCTGTATCACAACACACTGACCGCTCGATGTATTACTCCACATTGACCTCTGGCTGTGCCAAAAACACTGACCACTGGCTGTACCACTCCACACTGACCACTGGTTGTATCACTCCACACTGACCACTGGCTGTACCACTCCACACTGACCGCTGGTTGCATCACACCACACTGACCACTGGCTGTACCACTCCACACTGACTGCTGGCTATATCAGTCTACACTGACCGCTGGCTCCATCACTCCACACTGACCGCTGGCTGTATCACTCCACACTGACTACTGGCTGTATCACAACACACTGACCGCTCGATGTATTACTCCACATTGACCTCTGGCTGTGCCAAAAACACTGACCACTGGCTGTACCACTCCACACTGACCACTGGTTGTATCACTCCACACTGACCTTTGGCTGTATCAATCCACACTGACCACTGGCTGTATCACTCCACACTGACCACTGGTTGTATCACTCTACACTGACCTCTGGCTGTATCAATCCACACTGACCACTGGCTGTATCACTCCACACTGACCTTTGGCTGTATCAATCCACACTGACCAACGGCAGTACCACACCACACTGACCACTGGCTGTATCACTCCACACTGACCGCTGGATATATCACACTACACTGACCTCTGGCTGTACCACTCCACACTGACCACTGGCTGTATCAGTCTACACTGACCGCTGGTTCTATCACATCACACTGACCACTAGCTGTACCACACCACACTGACCACTGGCTATATCAGTCTACACTGACTGCTGGCTCTATCACTCCACACTGACCACTGGCTGTATCACTTCGCACTGACTACTCGCTGTATCACAACACACTGACCGCTCGATGTATTACTCCACATTGACCTCTGGCAGTGCCAAAAAACACTGACCACTGGCTGCACCACTCCACACTGACCACTGGTTGTATCACACCACACTGACCACTGGATGTACCACATCACAGTGACCACTGGCTTTATCACAGCACACTGACCACTGGCTGTATTACTCTGCACTGACTGCTGGCTGTACTACATCACACTGACCACTGGCTGTACCACTCCACATTGACTACTGTTTGTACCACATCTCACTGATGGCAGGCTGTATCACTCCACACTGACCTCTAGCTGTACCATATCACACTGACCCCTAGCTGTGCCAAATCACACTGACCACTGGCTGTACCACACCACACTGACCACTAGCTGTATCACTCCACACTGACCACTGGCTGTATCACTCCACACTGATGGCTGTCTGTACCACATCTCGCTGACCCCTGGCTGTATCACTCCACACTGACCTCTGGCTGTGCCATACCACACTGACCACATGCTGTACTACACCATACTGTCCACTGGCTGTATCACTCAACACTGACTTCTGGCTGTATCACTCCACACTGACCACTGGGTGTATCATTCCACACTGACCTCTGGCTGTGCCAAACCACACTGACCACTTGCCATATCACACCACACTGACCACTAGCTGTATCACTCCACACTGACCGCTGGATATAACATACTACACTGACCACTGGCTGTATCACTCCACCCTGACCACTAGCTGTACCACATCTCGCTGACCCCCTGGCTGTATCACTCCACACTGACCTCTGGCTGTGCCATACCACACTGACCACATGCTGTACTACACCATACTGTCCACTGGCTGTATCACTCAACACTGACTTCTGGCTGTATCACTCCACACTGACCACTGGATGTATCATTCCACACTGACCTCTGGCTGTGCCAAACCACACTGACCACCGGCCGTATCACACCACACTGACCACTAGCTGTATCACTCCACACTGACCGCTGGATGTAACACACTACACTGACCACTGGCTGTATCACTCCACACTGACCACTGGCTGTATCACACCACACTGACCACTGGCTGTATCACTCCACACTGACCTCTGGCTATGCCATACCACACTGACCACATGCTGTACTACACCATACTGTCCACTGGCTGTATCACTCAACACTGACTTCTGGCTGTATCACTCCACACTGACCACTGGATGTATCATTCCACACTGACCTCTGGCTGTGCCAAACCACACTGACCACTGGCAGTAACACCCCACACTGACCACTAGCTGTATCACTCCACACTGACCGCTGGATGTAACACACTACACTGACCACTGGCTGTATCACACCACACAGACCGCTGGCTATATCGGTCGACACTGACCGCTGGCTCTATCACTCCATGCTGACCACTGGCTGTATCAATCCACACTGACCATTGGTTGTATCACTCCACACTGACCTCTGGCTGTATCAATCCACACTGACCACTGGCTCTATCACTCCACACTGACCTCTGGCTGTATCAATCCACACTGACCACTGGCTGTATCACTCTACACTGACCTCTGGCTGTATCAATCCACACTGACCACTGGCTATATCGCTCCACACTGACCTTTGGCTGTATCAACCCACACTGACCAACGGCAGTACCACATCACACTGACTGCTGGCTATATCAGTCTACACTGACCGCTGGCTCTATCACTCCACACTGACCACTGGCTATATCACTCCACACTGACTACTGGCTGTATCACAACACACTGACCGCTCGATGTATTACTCCACATTGACCTCTGGCTGTGCCAAAAAACACTGACCACTGACTGTACCACTGCACACTGACCACTGGTTGTATCACTCCACACTGACCACTGGCTGTACCACTCCACACTGACCGCTGGTTGCATCACTCCACACTGACCTTTGGCTGTATCAATCCACACTGACCACTGGCTCTATCACTCCACACTGACCTCTGGCTGTATCACTCCACACTGACCACTGGCTGTATCGCTCTACACTGACCTCTGGCTGTATCAATCCACACTGACCACTGGCTATATCGCTCCACACTGACCTTTGGCTGTATCAATCCACACTGACCAACGGCAGTACCACACCACACTGACCACTGGCTGTATCACTCCACACGGACCGCTGGATGCATCACACTACACTGACCACTGGTTGTACCACTCCACACTGACCACTGGCTGTATCAGTCTACACTGACCGCTGGTTCTATCACATCACACTGATCACTAGCTGTACCACACTGACTGCTGGCTATATCAGTCTACCCTGACCGCTGGCTCTATCACTCCACACTGACCACTGGCTGTATCACTCCACACTGGCTACTGGCTGTATCACAACACACTGACCGCTCGATGTATTACTCCACATTGACCTCTGGCTGTGCCAAAAACACTGACCACTGGCTGTACCACTCCACACTGACCACTGGTTGTATCACTCCACACTGACCTTTGGCTGTATCAATCCACACTGACCACTGGCTGTACCACTCCACACTGACCACTGGTTGTATCACTCTACACTGACCACTGGCTGTACCACTCCACACTGACCACTGGATGTATCACTCCACACTGACCTCTGGCTGTATCACTCCACTCTGTCCACTAGCTGTACCACACCACACTGACCACTGGCTGTATCACTCCACACTGACCGCTGGATATATCACACTACACTGACCTCTGGCTGTACCACTCCACACTGACCACTGGCTGTATCAGTCTACACTGACCGCTGGTTCTATCACATCACACTGACCACTAGCTGTACCACACCACACTGACCACAGGCTATATCAGTCTACACTGACTGCTGGCTCTATCACTCCACACTGACCACTGGCTGTATCACTTCGCACTGACTACTCGCTGTATCACAACACACTGACCGCTCGATGTATTACTCCACATTGACCTCTGGCAGTGCCAAAAAAACACTGACCACTGGCTGCACCACTCCACACTGACCACTGGTTGTATCACACCACACTGACCACTGGCTGTACCACTCCACAATGACCACTGGATGTATCACTCCACACTGACCTCTGGCTGTATCACTCCACTCTGTCCACTAGCTGTATCACACCACACTGACCACTGGATGTATCACTCCACACTGACCGCTGGATGTAACACACTACACTGACCACTGGCTGTATCACACCACACAGACCACTGGCTATATCTGTCGACACTGACCGCTGGCTCTATCACTTCACGCTGACCACTGGCTGTATCACTCCAGACTGACCTCTGGCTGAATCAATCCACACTGACCACTGGATGTATCACTCCACACTGACCTCTGGCTGTATCAATCCACACTGACCACTGGATGTATCACTCCACACTGACCACAGGCTGTATCACTCTACACTGACCTCTGGCTGTATCAATCCACACTGACCACTGGCTATATCAGTCGACACTGACCACTGGCTCTATCACTCCACACTGACCACTGGCTGTATCACTACGCGCTGACCTCTAGCTGTATCAATCCGCACTGACCACTGGCTGTATCACTCCACACTGACCTTTGGCTGTATCAATCCACACTGACCAACGGCAGTACCACACCACACTGACCACTGGCTGTATCACTCCACACTGACCGCTGGATGCATCACACTACACTGACCACAGGCTGTACCACTCCACACTGACCACTGGCTGTATCGGTCTACACTGACCGCTGGTTCTATCACATCACACTGATCACTAGCTGTACCACACCACACTGACCACTGGCTGTATCAGTCTACACTGACCACTGGCTCTATCACTCCACACTGACCACTGGCTATATCACTCCGCACTGACTACTCGCCGTATCACAACACACTGACCGCTCGAAGTATTACTCCACATTGACCTCTGGCAGTGCCAAAAACACTGACCACTGGCTGTACCACTACACACTGACCACTGGTTGTATCACACCACACTGACCACTGGCTGTACCACTCCACACTGACCACTGGCTCTATCACTCCACACTGACCACTGGCTGTATCACTCCACTCTGACCACTGGCTGTATCACACCATACTGACCACTGGATGTATCACTCCACACTGAACACTGGTTATTCTCACACTACACAGACCGGTGGCTGTATCAGTTTACACTGACTGCTGGCTCTATCACTCCACACTGACCACTGGCTTTACCACATCACACTGACCACTAGCTGTATCACTCTACACTGACGTCTGGCTGTACCACTCCACACTGACCACTGGCTGTACAACTCCACACTGATCACTAGCTGCACCACAATGCACTTACCACTGGATGTACCACACCATACTGCCCATTGGCTGTATCACAACACACTGATCACTGGCTCTATCACTCCACTCAGACCACTGGCTGTATCACACCACACTGACCACTGGATGTATCACAACTCACTGACCGCTGGCTGTATCATTCAACACTGACCATTGCTGTACCACTCCACACTGACATCTGGCTCTATCACACCACACTGACCACTGGCTGTATCACTCCACACTGACCACCAGATGTACTACACCACATCTCTGGCTGTATCAGTCCACATTGATCACTGGCTGTATCACACAACATTGACCGCTGGTTGTATCACTCCACACTGACCACTGGCTGTATCACTCCACACTAACCACCAGATGTACTACACCACATCTCTGGCTGTATCAGTCCACATTGATCACTGGCTGTATCACACAACATTGACCGCTGGTTGTATCACTCCACACTGACCACTGGCTGTATCACACCACACTGACCACAGTCTGTATCACACCACACTGACCACTGGCTGTATTACTCTGCACTGACTGCTGGCTGTACTACATCACACTGACCACTGGCTGTATCACTCCACACTGACCTCTAGCTGTACCATATCACACTGACCACTGGCTGTAACACACCCCACTGACCACTTGATGTAACATACCACACTGACCACTGGCGGTGACATTCCACACTGACCCCTGGCTGTGCCAAATCACACTGACCACCGGCTGTACCACACCACAGTGACCACTGGCTGTATCACTCCACACTGACCACTGGATGTATCACACCACACTGACCACTGGCTGTATCACTCCACACTGACCACTGGATGTACCACATCACAGTGACCACTGGCTTTATCACAGCACACTGACCACTGGCTGTATTACTCTGCACTGACTGCTGGCTGTACTACATCACACTGACCACTGGCTGTATCACTCCACATTGACCGCTGTTTGTACCACATCTCACTGACGACTGGCTGTATCACTCCACACTGACCTCAAGCTGTACCATATCACACTGACCACTGGCTGTAACACACTCCACTGACCACTGGCTGTAACATACCACACTGACCACTGGCTGTGTCATTCCACACTGACGCTTGGCTGTGCCAAATCACACTGACCACTGGCTGTATCACTCCACACTGACCACTGGATGTATCACACTACACTGACCACTGGCTGTATCACTCCACACTGACTGCTGTCTGTACCACATCTCGCTGACCACTGGCTGTATCTCTCCACACTGACCTTTGGCTGTATCAATCCACACTGACCACTGGCTCTTTCAGTCGATACTGACCTTTGGCTGTATCACTCCACACTGACCACTGGCTGTATCACTCCACACTGACCACTGGATGTATCACACCACACTGACCACTGGCTGTATTACTCTACACTGACTGCTGGCTGTACTACATCACACTGAGCACTGGCTGTATCAATCCACACTGACCACTGGCTGTATCTCTCCACACGGACCTTTAGCTGCATCAATCCACACTGACCAACGGCAGTATCACACCACACTGACCACTGGCTGTACCACTCCACACTGACCGCTGGATGAATCACACTACACTGACCACTGGCTGTACCACACCACACTGACTGCTGGCTGTATCAGTCTACACTGACCGCTGGCTCTATCACTCCACACTGACCACTGGCTGTATCACTCCACACTGACCACTGGCTGTATCACAACACACTGACCGCTCGATGTATAACTCCACATTGACCTCTGGCAGTGCCAAAAAACACTGACCACTGGCTCTTTCAGTCGACACTGACCTTTGGCTGCATCACTCCACACTGACCACTGGCTGTATCACTCTACACTGACCTCTGGCTGTATCAATCCACACTGACCACTGGCTGTATCACTCCACACTGATCTTTGGCTGTATCAAACCACACTGACCAATGGCAGTACCACACCACACTGACCACTGGCTGTATCAATCCACACTGACCAACGGCAGTACCACACCACACTGACCACTGGCTGTATCACTCCACACTGACCGCTGGATGTATCACACTACACTGACCACTGGCTGTACCACTCCACACTGACCACTGGCTGTATCAGTCTACACTGACCGCTGGTTCTATCACATCACACTGACCACTAGCTGTACCACACTACACTGACCACTTGCTGTATCAGTCTACACTGACCGCTGGCTCTATCACTCCACACTGACCACTGGTTGTATCACTACTCGCCGTATCACAACACACTGACCGCTCGATGTATTACTCCACATTGACCTCTGGCAGTGCCAAAAAACACTGACCACTGGCTGCACCACTCCACACTGACCACTGGTTGTATCACTCCACAATGACCACTGGCTGTACCACTCCACACTGACCCTTGGTTGCATCACACCACACTGACCACTGGCTGTACCACTCCACACTGACCACTGGCTGTATCAGTCTACACTGACCGCTGGTTCTATCACACCACACTGACCACTAGCTGTACCACACCACACTGACTGCTAGCTGTATCAGTCTACACTGACCGCTGGCTCTATCACACCACACTGACCAACGGCAGTACCACACCACACTGACCACTGGCTGTATCACTCCACACTGACCGCTGGATGTATCACACTACACTGACCACTGGCTGTACCACTCCACACTGACCACTGGCTGTATCAGTCTACACTGACCGCTGGTTCTATCACATCACACTGACCACTAGCTGTACTACACTACACTGACCGCTGGCTGTATCACTCCACACTGACTACTGGCTGTATCACAACACACTGAACGCTGGCAGTATTACTCCACACTGACCTCTGGCAGTGCCAGAAAACACTGACCACAGGCTGTACCACTCCACACTGACCACTGGTTGTATCACACCACACTGACCACTGGCTGTACCACTCCACACTGACCACTGGCTGTATCACTCCGCACTCACCATTGTCTATATCACACCACACTGACCGCTTGCTGTATCACACCACACTGACCACTGTCTGTATCACTCCACACTGACCACTGGCTGTATCACAACACACTGACCACTGGATGTATCACTCTACACTGAGCTCTGGCTGTATCAATCCACACTAACCACTGGCTGTACCACTCCACACTGACCACTGGCTCTATCACTCCACACTGACCACTGGCTATATCACACCACACAGACCACTGGCTATATCAGTCGACACTGACCGCTGGCTCTACCACTCCACACTGACCACTGGCTGTATCACTACGCACTGACCACTGGCTGTATCAATCCACACTGACCACTGGATGTATCACACCACACTGACCTCTGGCTGTATCACAACACACTGACCGCTCGATGTATTACTCCACATTGACCTCTGGAAGTGCCAAAAAACACTGACCACTGGCTCTTTCAGTCGACACTGACCTTTGGCTGTATCACTCCACACTGACCACTGGCTGTATCACTCTACACTGACCTCTGGCTGTATCAATCCACACTGACCACTGGCTGTATCACTCCGCACTGACTACTCGCTGTATCACAACACACTGACCGCTCGATGTATTACTCCACATTGACCTCTGGCAGTGCCAAAAAACACTGACCACTGGCTGCACCACTCCACACTGACCACTGGTTGTATCACTCCACAATGACCACTGGTTGCATCACACCACACTGACCACTGGCTGTACCACTCCACACTGACCACTGGCTGTATCAGTCTACACTGACCGCTGGCTCTATCACACCACACTGACCACCGGCTGTACCACTCCACACTGACCGCTGGTTGCATCACACCACACAGACCACTGGCTGTACCACTCCACACTGACCGCTGGTTGCATCACACCACACTGACCACTGGCTGTACCACTCCACACTGACCACTGGCTGTATCAGTCTACACTGACCGCTGGCTCTATCACACTACACTGACCACCGGCTGTATCACTCCGCACTGACCATTGTTTATATCACACCACACTGACCGCTGGCTGTATCACTCCACACTGACTACTGGCTGTATCACAACACACTGATCCTTGGCAGTATTACTCCACACTGACCTCTGGCAGTGCCAAAAAACACTGACCACAGGCTGTACCACTCCACACTGACCACTGGTTGTATCACACCACACTGACCACTGGCTGTACCACTCCACACTGACCACTGGCTGTACCACACCACACTGACCGCTGGCTGTATCACTCCACACTGACCATTGTCTATATCACACCACACTGACCGCTTGCTGTATCACACCACACTGACCACTGGCTGTACTACTCCACACTGACCACTGGCTGTACCACTCCACACTGACCACTGGCTGTATCACTCCGCACTGACCATTGTCTATATCACACCACACTGACCGCTTGCTGTATCACACCACACTGACCACTGGCTGTATCACTCCACACTGACCACTGGCTGTATCACAACACACTGACCACCGGATGTATCACTCTACACTGAGCTCTGGCTGTATCAATCCACACTGACCACTGGCTGTACCACTCCACACTGACCACTGGCTCTATCACTCCACACAGACCACTGGCTATATGAGTCAACACTGACCGCTGGCTCTATCACTCCACACTGACCACTGGCTGTATCACACCACACTGACCACTGGCTGTACCACTCCACACTGACCTCTGGCTGTATCAGTCCACACTGACCACTGGATGAATCACACCACACTGAGCACTGGCGGTACCACTCCACACTGATCTCTGGCTGTATCACTTCACACTGACTGCTGGATATATCACTCTACACTGACCACTGACTGGACCACACCACACTGACCGCTGGCTGTGTCACACCACACTGACCACTGGCTGTACCACTCCACAATGACCTCTGGCTGTATCACACCACACTGAACGCTGGATATATCACTCCACACTGACCACTGGCTGAACCACACCGCACTGACCACTGACTGCATCACTCCACACTGACTGCTGGCTGTACCACTCCACACTGACCACTGGCTGTATCACACCACACTGACCACTGGCTGTATCACAACTCACTGACCGCTGGCTGTATCATTCAACACTGACCATTGCTGCACCACTCCACACTGACATCTACCTCTATCACACCACACTGAACACTGGCTGTATCACTCCACACTGACCACCAGATGT
Source organism: Chiloscyllium plagiosum (assembly GCF_037043375.1). Taxonomy (NCBI): domain Eukaryota; kingdom Metazoa; phylum Chordata; class Chondrichthyes; order Orectolobiformes; family Hemiscylliidae; genus Chiloscyllium; species Chiloscyllium plagiosum. The sequence continues at coordinate 25,483,824 of NW_028270183.1, read as the reverse complement.
ACTACACCACACTGACCACTGGCTATATCACACCACACTGACCGCTGGATATATCACTCCACACTGACCTCTGGCAGTGCCAGAAAACACTGACCACAGGCTGTACCACTCCACCCTGACCACTGGTTGTATCACACAACACTGACCACTGGCTGTACCACTCCACACTGACCACTGGCTGTATCACTCCGCACTCACCATTGTCTATATCACACCACACTGACCGCTTGCTGTATCACACCACACTGACCACTGGCTGTATCACTCCACACTGACCACTGGCTGTATCACAACACACTGACCACTGGATGTATCACTCTACACTGAGCTCTGGCTGTATCAATCCACACTGACCACTGGCTGTACCACTCCACACTGACCACTGGCTCTATCACTCCACACTGACCACTGGCTATATCACACCACACAGACCACTGGCTATATCAGTCGACACTGACCGCTGGCTCTATCATTCCACACTGACCACTGGCTGTATCACTACGCACTGACCACTGGCTGTATCAATCCACACTGACCACTGGCTGTATACTACACACTGACCTCTGGCTGTATCACAACACACTGACCGCTCGATGTATTACTCCACATTGACCTCTGGCAGTGCCAAAAAACACTGACCACTGGCTCTTTCAGTCGACACTGACCTTTGGCTGTATCACTCCACACTGACCACTGGCTGTACCACTCTACACTGACCTCCGGCTGTATCAATCCACACTGACCACTGGCTCTATCACTCCGCACTGACTACTCGCTGTATCACAACACACTGACCGCTCGATGTATTACTCCACATTGACCTCTGGCAGTGCCAAAAAACACTGACCGCTGGTTGCATCACACCACACTGACCACTGGCTGTACCACTCCACACTGACCACTGGCTGTATCAGTCTACACTGACCGCTGGCTCTATCACACTACACTGACCACCGGCTGTATCACTCCGCACTGACCATTGTTTATATCACACCACACTGACCGCTGGCTGTATCACTCCACACTGACTACTGGCTGTATCACAACACACTGATCCTTGGCAGTATTACTCCACACTGACCTCTGGCAGTGCCAAAAAACACTGACCACAGGCTGTACCACTCCACACTGACCACTGGTTGTATCACACCACACTGACCACTGGCTGTACCACTCCACACTGACCACTGGCTGTACCACACCACACTGACCGCTGGCTGTATCACTCCACACTGACCATTGTCTATATCACACCACACTGACCGCTTGCTGTATCACACCACACTGACCACTGGCTGTACTACTCCACACTGACCACTGGCTGTACCACTCCACACTGACCACTGGCTGTATCACTCCGCACTGACCATTGTCTATATCACACCACACTGACCGCTTGCTGTATCACACCACACTGACCACTGGCTGTATCACTCCACACTGACCACTTGCTGTATCACAACACACTGACCACCGGATGTATCACTCTACACTGAGCTATGGCTGTATCAATCCACACTGACCACTGGCTGTACCACTCCACACTGACCACTGGCTCTATCACTCCACACAGACCACTGGCTATATGAGTCAACACTGACCGCTGGCTCTATCACTCCACACTGACCACTGGCTGTATCACTATGCACTGACCACTGGCTGTATCAATCCACACTGACCACTGGCTGTATCACTACACACTGACCTCTGGCTGTATCACAACACACTGACCGCTCGATGTATTACTCCACATTGACCTCTGGCAGTGCCAAAACACACTGACCACTGGCTCTTTCAGTCGGCACTGACCTTTGGCTGTATCACTCCACACTGACCACTGGCTGTATCACTCTACACTGACCTCTGGCTGTATCAATCCACACTGACCACTGGCTGTATCACTCCGCACTGACTACTCGCTGTATCACAACACACTGACCGCTCGATGTATTACTCCACATTGACCTCTGGCAGTGCCAAAAAACACTGACCACTGGCTGCACCACTCCACACTGACCACTGGTTGTATCACTCCACAATGACCACTGGCTGTACCACTCCACACTGACCGCTGGTTGCATCACACCACACTGACCACTGGCTGTACCACTCCACACTGACCACTGGCTGTATCAGTCTACACTGACCGCTGGCTGTATCACTACGCACTGACCACTGGCTGTATCAATCCACACTGACCACTGGCTGTATCACTACACACTGAGCACAGGATGAATCACCCCACACTGACCACTGGCTATATCATTCCACACTGACCGCTGGCTCTACGTCACCACACTGACCGCTGGCTGTACTACACCACACTGACCACTGGCTGTATCACATCACACAGACCGCTGGCTGTATCGCTCCACACTTACCATTGTCTATATCATACCACACTGACTGCTGGCTGTATTACTCCACACTGTCCGCTGGCTGTATCACAACACACTGACCGCTGGCTGTCTCACAACACACTGACCTTGGGCTGTGCCAAACCACACTGACCACTGGCTGTACCACTCCACACTGACCACTGGCTGTATCACTCCACACTGACCTCTGGCTGTATCAGTCGTCACTGACCTCTGGCTGTATCACACCACACTGACCACTGGCTGTACCACTCCACACTGACCTCTGGCTGTATCAGTCCACACTGACCACTGGATGAATCACACCACACTGAGCACTGGCGGTACCACTCCACACTGATCTCTGGCTGTATCACTTCACACTGACTGCTGGATATATCACTCTACACTGACCACTGACTGGACCACACCACACTGACCGCTGGCTGTGTCACACCACACTGACCGCTGGCTGTATCACTCCACACTGACTACTGGCTGTATCACAACACACTGATCCTTGGCAGTATTACTCCACACTGACCTCTGGCAGTGCCAAAAAACACTGACCACAGGCTGTACCACTCCACACTGACCACTGGTTGTATCACACCACACTGACCACTGGCTGTACCACTCCACACTGACCACTGGCTGTACCACACCACACTGACCGCTGGCTGTATCACTCCACACTGACCATTGTCTATATCACACCACACTGACCGCTTGCTGTATCACACCACACTGACCACTGGCTGTACTACTCCACACTGACCACTGGCTGTACCACTCCACACTGACCACTGGCTGTATCACTCCGCACTGACCATTGTCTATATCACACCACACTGACCGCTTGCTGTATCACACCACACTGACCACTGGCTGTATCACTCCACACTGACCACTGGATGTATGCACAACACACTGACCACCGGATGTATCACTCTACACTGAGCTCTGGCTGTATCAATCCACACTGACCACTGGCTGTACCACTCCACACTGACCATTGGCTCTATCACTCCACACAGACCACTGGCTATATCAGTCAACACTGACCGCTGGCTCTATCACTCCACACTGACCACTGGCTGTATCACTATGCACTGACCACTGGCTGTATCAATCCACACTGACCACTGGCTGTATCACTACACACTGACCTCTGGCTGTATCACAACACACTGACCGCTCGATGTATTACTCCACATTGACCTCTGGCAGTGCCAAAACACACTGACCACTGGCTCTTTCAGTCGACACTGACCTTTGGCTGTATCACTCCACACTGACCACTGGCTGTATCACTCTACACTGACCTCTGGCTGTATCAATCCACACTGACCACTGGCTGTATCACTCCGCACTGACTACTCGCTGTATCACAACACACTGACCGCTCGATGTATTACTCCACATTGACCTCTGGCAGTGCCAAAAAACACTGACCACTGGCTGCACCACTCCACACTGACCACTGGTTGTATCACTCCACAATGACCACTGGCTGTACCACTCCACACTGACCGCTGGTTGCATCACACCACACTGACCACTGGCTGTACCACTCCACACTGACCACTGGCTGTATCAGTCTACACTGACCGCTGGCTGTATCACTACGCACTGACCACTGGCTGTATCAATCCACACTGACCACTGGCTGTATCACTACACATTGAGCACAGGATGAATCACCCCACACTGACCACTGGCTATATCATTCCACACTGACCGCTGGCTCTACGTCACCACACTGACCGCTGGCTGTACTACACCACACTGACCACTGGCTGTATCACATCACACAGACCGCTGGCTGTATCGCTCCACACTTACCATTGTCTATATCATACCACACTGACCGCTGGCTGTATTACTCCACACTGTCCGCTGGCTGTATCACAACACACTGACCGCTGGCTGTCTCACAACACACTGACCTTGGGCTGTGCCAAACCACACTGACCACTGGCTGTACCACTCCACACTGACCACTGGCTGTATCACTCCACACTGACCTCTGGCTGTATCAGTCGTCACTGACCTCTGGCTGTATCACACCACACTGACCACTGGCTGTACCACTCCACACTGACCTCTGGCTGTATCAGTCCACACTGACCACTGGATGAATCACACCACACTGAGCACTGGCGGTACCACTCCACACTGATCTCTGGCTGTATCACTTCACACTGACTGCTGGATATATCACTCTACACTGACCACTGACTGGACCACACCACACTGACCGCTGGCTGTGTCACACCACACTGACCACTGGCTGTACCACTCCACAATGACCTCTGGCTGTATCACTTCACACTGACTGCTGGATATATCACTCTACACTGACCACTGACTGGACCACACCACACTGACCGCTGGCTGTGTCACACCACACTGACCACTGGCTGTACCACTCCACAATGACCTCTGGCTGTATCACACCACACTGAACGCTGGATATATCACTCCACACTGACCACTGGCTGAACCACACCGCACTGACCACTGACTGCATCACTCCACACTGACTGCTGGCTGTACCACTCCACACTGACCACTGGCTGTATCACACCACACTGACCACTGGCTGTATCACAACTCACTGACCGCTGGCTGTATCATTCAACACTGACCATTGCTGCACCACTCCACACTGACATCTACCTCTATCACACCACACTGAACACTGGCTGTATCACTCCACACTGACCACCAGATGTACTACACCACACTGACCACTGGCTATATCACACCACACTGACCGCTGGATATATCACTCCACACTGACCACTGGCTGAACCACACCACACTGACCACTGACTGCATCACCCCACACTGACCACTGGCTGTACCACACCACACTGACCACTGGCTGAATCACTGCACACTGACTGCTGGCTGTATCACTCCACACTGACCACTGGCTGTACCACACCACACTGTCCACTGGCTGTATCACAACTCACTGACCACTGGCTGTATCATTCAACACTGACCATTGCTGTACCACTCCACACTGATCTCTGGCTGCACCAGACCACACTGACCGCTGGTTGTATCACTCCACACTGACCACTGGCTATTCTCACACCACACAGACCGGTGGCTATATTAGTTTACACTGACTGCTGGCTCTATCACTCCACACTGACCACTAGCTGTATCACTCTACACTGATGTCTGGCTGTATCAGTCCACACTGACCACTGGCTGTACCACTCCACACTGACCACTGGCTGTTCCACCCCACCCTGACCACTGGCTGCACCACAATGCACTGACCACTGGATGTACCACACCACACTGACCATTGTCTGTATCACACCACACTGACCACTGGCTGTATTACTCTGCACTGACAGCTGGCTGTACTACATCACACTAACCACTGGCTGTATCACACCACATTGACCTCTAGCTGTACCATATCACACTGACCACTGGCTGCAACACACCCCACTGCCCACTGGCTGTAACATACCACACTGACCACTGGCTGCGTCAAATCACACTGACCTCTGGCTGTGCCAAATCACACTGACCACTGGCTGTACCACACCACACTGACCACTGGCTGTATCACTCCACACTGACTGCTGGCTGTACCACTCCACACTGACCACTGGCTGTATCACACCACACTGACCACTGGCTGTATCACAACTCACTGACCGCTGGCTGTATCATTCAACACTGACCATTGCTGCACCACTCCACACTGACATCTACCTCTATCACACCACACTGAACACTGGCTGTATCACTCCACACTGACCACCAGATGTACTACACCACACTGACCACTGGCTATATCACACCACACTGACCGCTGGATATATCACTCCACACTGACCACTGGCTGAACCACACCACACTGACCACTGACTGCATCACCCCACACTGACCACTGGCTGTACCACACCACACTGACCACTGGCTGAATCACTGCACACTGACTGCTGGCTGTATCACTCCACACTGACCACTGGCTGTACCACACCACACTGTCCACTGGCTGTATCACAACTCACTGACCACTGGCTGTATCATTCAACACTGACCATTGCTGTACCACTCCACACTGATCTCTGGCTGCACCAGACCACACTGACCGCTGGTTTTATCACTCCACACTGACCACTGGCTATTCTCACACCACACAGACCGGTGGCTATATTAGTTTACACTGACTGCTGGCTCTATCACTCCACACTGACCACTAGCTGTATCACTCTACACTGATGTCTGGCTGTATCAGTCCACACTGACCACTGGCTGTACCACTCCACACTGACCACTGGCTGTTCCACCCCACCCTGACCACTGGCTGCACCACAATGCACTGACCACTGGATGTACCACACCACACTGACCATTGTCTGTATCACACCACACTGACCACTGGCTGTATTACTCTGCACTGACAGCTGGCTGTACTACATCACACTAACCACTGGCTGTATCACACCACATTGACCTCTAGCTGTACCATATCACACTGACCACTGGCTGCAACACACCCCACTGCCCACTGGCTGTAACATACCACACTGACCACTGGCTGCGTCAAATCACACTGACCTCTGGCTGTGCCAAATCACACTGACCACTGGCTGTACCACACCACACTGACCACTGGCTGTATCACTCCACACTGACTGCTGTCTGTACCACATCTCGCTGACCAGTGGCTGTATCACTCCACACTGACCTCTAGCTGTACCATATCACACTGACCACTGGCTGTAACACACCCCACTGCCCACTGGCTGTAACATACCACACTGACCACTGGCTGCGTCAAATCACACTGACCCCTGGCTGTGCCATACCACACTGACCACACACTGTACTACACCATACTGTCCACTGGCTGTATCACTCAACACTGACTGCTGGCTGTATCACTCCACACTGACCACTGGATGTATCACTCCACACTGACCTCTGGCTGTGCCAAAACACACTGACCATCGGCAGTAACACACCACACTGACCACTGGCTCTATCACTCCACACTGACAGCTGGATGTAACACACTACACTGACCACTGGCTGTATCACACCACACAGACCGCTGGCTATATCGGTCGACACTGACCGCTGGCTCTATCACTCCACGCTGACCACTGGCTGTATCAATGCACACTGACCACAGGCTGTATCACTCTACACTGACCTCTGGCTGTATCAATCCACACTGACCACTGGCTATATCAGTCAACACTGACCACTGGCTCTATCACTCCACACTGACCACTGGCTGTATCACTCTACACTGACCTCTGGCTGTATCAATCCACACTGACCACTGGCTGTATCACTCCACACTGACCTTTGGCTGTATCAATCCACACTGACCAACGGCAGCACCACACCACACTGACCACTGGCTGTATCACTCCACACTGACCGCTGGATGTATCACGCCACACTGACCACTGGCTATACCACTCCACACTGACCACTGGCTGTACCACACCACACTGACCGCTGGCTGTATCAGTCTATACTGACCGCTGGCTCTATCACTCCACAGTGACCACTGGCTGTATCACTCTGCACTGACCATTGTCTATATCACACCACACTGACCGCTTGCTGTACCACACCACACTGACCACTGGCTGTATCACTCCACACTGACTACTGACTATATCACACCACACAGACCACTGGCAGTATCACAACACACTGAGCACTGGCTGTGTTACCCCACACTGACTACTGGCTGTATCACTCTACACTGACCTCTGGCTGTATCAGTCTACACAGACCGCTGGTTCTATCACACCACACTGACCACTAGCTGTACCACAGCACACAGACCACTGGCTATATCAGTCGACACTGACCGCTGGCTCTATCACTCCACACTGACCACTGGCTGTATCACTACGCACTGACCGCTGGCTCTATCACTCCACACTGACCACTGGCTGCATCACTACGCACTGACCACTGGCTGTATCAATCCACACTGACCACTGGCTGTATCACTCTACACTGACCTCTGGCTGTATCAATCTACACTGACCACTGGCTGTATCACATCACACAGACCGCTGGCTGTATCACTCCACACTTCCCATTGTCTATATCATTCCACACTGACCGCTGGCTGTATCACATCACACAGACCGCTGGCTGTATCACTCCACACTTCCCATTGTCTATATCATTCCACACTGACCGCTGGCTGTAGTACACCACACTGACCACTGGTTGTATCACATCACACAGACCGCTGGCTGTATCACTCCACACTTACCATTGTCTATATCATACCACACTGACCGCTGGCTGTATCACTCCACACTGTCCGCTGGCTGTATCACTACGCACTGACCACTGGCTGTATCAATCCACACTGACCACTGGCTGTATCACTCTACACTGACCTCTGGCTGTATCAGTCCACACTGACGACTGGCGATATCATTCCACACTGACCGCTGGCTGTACTACACCGCACTGACCACTGGCTGTATCACATTACACAGACCGCTGGCTGTATCACTCCACACTTCCCACTGTCTATATCATACCACACTGACCCCTGGCTGTATCACACACACTGTCCGCTGGCTGTATCACAACACACTGACCGCTGGCTGTATTACTCCACACTGACCTTTGGCAGTGCCAAACCACACTGACCACTGCCTGTACCACTCCACACTGACCACTGGCTGTATCACACCACACTGACCACTGGCTGTACCACTCCACACTGACCTCTAGCTGTATCAGTCCACACTGACCACTGGATGAATCACACCACACTGAGCACTGGCGGTACCACTCCACACTGATCTCTGGCTGTATCACTTCACACTGACTGCTGGATATATCACTCTACACTGACCACTGACTGGACCACACCACACTGACCGCTGGCTGTGTCACACCACACTGACCAGTGGCTGTACCACTCCACAATGACCTCTGGCTGTATCACTTCACACTGACTGCTGGATATATCACTCTACACTGACCACTGACTGGACCACACCACACTGACCGCTGGCTGTGTCACACCACACTGACCACTGGCTGTACCACTCCACAATGACCTCTGGCTGTATCACACCACACTGAACGCTGGATATATCACTCCACACTGACCACTGGCTGAACCACACCGCACTGACCACTGACTGCATCACTCCACACTGACTGCTGGCTGTACCACTCCACACTGACCACTGGCTGTATCACACCACACTGACCACTGGCTGTATCACAACTCACTGACCGCTGGCTGTATCATTCAACACTGACCATTGCTGCACCACTCCACACTGACATCTACCTCTATCACACCACACTGAACACTGGCTGTATCACTCCACACTGACCACCAGATGTACTACACCACACTGACCACTGGCTATATCACACCACACTGACCGCTGGATATATCACTCCACACTGACCACTGGCTGAACCACACCACACTGACCACTGACTGCATCACCCCACACTGACCACTGGCTGTACCACACCACACTGACCACTGGCTGAATCACTGCACACTGACTGCTGGCTGTATCACTCCACACTGACCACTGGCTGTACCACACCACACTGTCCACTGGCTGTATCACAACTCACTGACCACTGGCTGTATCATTCAACACTGACCATTGCTGTACCACTCCACACTGATCTCTGGCTGCACCAGACCACACTGACCGCTGGTTGTATCACTCCACACTGACCACTGGCTATTCTCACACCACACAGACCGGTGGCTATATTAGTTTACACTGACTGCTGGCTCTATCACTCCACACTGACCACTAGCTGTATCACTCTACACTGATGTCTGGCTGTATCAGTCCACACTGACCACTGGCTGTACCACTCCACACTGACCACTGGCTGTTCCACCCCACCCTGACCACTGGCTGCACCACAATGCACTGACCACTGGATGTACCACACCACACTGACCATTGTCTGTATCTCACCACACTGACCACTGGCTGTATTACTCTGCACTGACAGCTGGCTGTACTACATCACACTAACCACTGGCTGTATCACACCACATTGACCTCTAGCTGTACCATATCACACTGACCACTGGCTGCAACACACCCCACTGCCCACTGGCTGTAACATACCACACTGACCACTGGCTGCGTCAAATCACACTGACCCCTGGCTGTGCCAAATCACACTGACCACTGGCTGTACCACACCACACTGACCACTGGCTGTATCACTCCACACTGACTGCTGTCTGTACCACATCTCGCTGACCAGTGGCTGTATCACTCCACACTGACCTCTAGCTGTACCATATCACACTGACCACTGGCTGTAACACACCCCACTGCCCACTGGCTGTAACATACCACACTGACCACTGGCTGCGTCAAATCACACTGACCCCTGGCTGTGCCATACCACACTGACCACACACTGTACTACACCATACTGTCCACTGGCTGTATCACTCAACACTGACTGCTGGCTGTATCACTCCACACTGACCACTGGATGTATCACTCCACACTGACCTCTGGCTGTGCCAAACCACACTGACCATCGGCAGTAACACACCACACTGACCACTGGCTCTATCACTCCACACTGACAGCTGGATGTAACACACTACACTGACCACTGGCTGTATCACACCACACAGACCGCTGGCTATATCGGTCGACACTGACCGCTGGCTCTATCACTCCACGCTGACCACTGGCTGTATCAATGCACACTGACCACAGGCTGTATCACTCTACACTGACCTCTGGCTGTATCAATCCACACTGACCACTGGCTATATCAGTCAACACTGACCACTGGCTCTATCACTCCACACTGACCACTGGCTGTATCACTCTACACTGACCTCTGGCTGTATCAATCCACACTGACCACTGGCTGTATCACTCCACGCTGACCTTTGGCTGTATCAATCCACACTGACCAACGGCAGCACCACACCACACTGACCACTGGCTGTATCACTCCACACTGACCGCTGGATGTATCACGCCACACTGACCACTGGCTATACCACTCCACACTGACCACTGGCTGTACCACACCACACTGACCGCTGGCTGTATCAGTCTATACTGACCGCTGGCTCTATCACTCCACAGTGACTACTGGCTGTATCACTCTGCACTGACCATTGTCTATATCACACCACACTGACCACCAGATGTACCACACCACACTGACCACTAGCTGTATCACTTCACACTGACCACCGGCTGTACCACACCACACTGACCACTAGCTGTATACTACACACTGACCACTGGCTGTACCACACCACACTGACCACTAGCTGTATCACTTCACACTGACCACCGGCTGTACCACACCACACTGACCACTAGCTGTATCACTTCACACTGACCAATTGCTGTACCACACCACACTGACCACTGGCTGTACCACACCACACTGACCACTGGCTGTACCACACCACACTGACCACTAGCTGTATCACACCACACTGACTGTATCTTTTCCATTGTCTGTATGTCTTCAATGCAATGTAAGTTTTTGGTTGGCTGTATGTTTTCAATTAACTGTACAATTTCAGTTTAACTGTATATTTTGATCTGGTTGTCTGATTTCACTTGGCTATATGTGTTCAGTCGCGTGTACAGTTTCCGCTGGCTGTATGATTTGAGCTGTTTGTCGGTTTTGATCGGGTTCAGTCGAGTTGGTTTCCCGCGGCTGTATGCCTTCAGCTGGCTGCATTGTTTCAGTTGACTGTATGTTTGCAGCTGTATCAGACTCAGCGAGAGAATGCCCTGCTGTGCTGCCTAATGGTCCGTGCTGAAGGGGAATAAATCCTGCTCTGATCAATGTTGTTCTGCAATCGCTGCCAATGGCTGTGCCTTTAGATCAGGAGTCCTTGTGAGGGAGTAACGTGAAGCTGGTTCTGCAACTGAGTTCTGAGAATTAAGTTGTTTTTTTAGTGGTAGCGATGTGCACTCCTCAGGCACACTGTCAACACCAGCTAAAATTAGATTACTGCTCCTCAGTAATGTTGCTGATTTTTTTTATTAAACAAATTGCAAAGCAGTTTTCAAAAAAACATTTACAGCTGTACACAAGAGACAGCAATTTTACAAGGGAGGGGAGCAGCAAAGCCAGGCCCCAAACCCTACCGTTCAACCATTTTACAGGGAGATGAGGACAAACCTCAAATCCCAGTTCCACATATGACAAGACAGTGACAATGACAGTTGTACATTAGATAGTACTGTTACATACAAAAGTGCAGACAATACAGGCCCAGCAAGCCCCCCCGTCCCTTCCACCTTCCGACCACTCTAAGGCAGCCCGCCCCTACCCACCTTCCGGCTCTCGCACAACCCCATGCCCCTTCCAGTTCTCGGTCCGGCCTGACACACCTTTCGACCACCTCAGGGACAGCCCGCCCCGGGTCCTGCCCGGGGGTGACAGCGGTCAGGGCGGCCTACCCACCTTCCAGCTTATGGTGCTGATTCTTAACTGCCTGTTGGGCAATTCGGGATGAAGAATAAATGCTGATCCCCCCCCCCCCCCCCAAAACACACACACATCCTGTGAGTAAATAAATAAAAGCAGAGTCTCCAAATCCATCAGCTCAACCTGTCGGTCACCACAAATAACCACAAAGGACAGGGATTATGGCTGGAACCTGACCAGATCGCCAGATATCAAAGCCAAGATTTTCACAGGGATGACACGGAAAAGATGGAGGTGTTTGAAATCTGGAATCCCGCTGCCTCCCAAAGGCCGCACTTCCCACTTTTTGGTGCTTCACGCTCAATTAACATCAGTAGTTGCCTCCTGTTCCCATCTAATTTTGCCAAGCGAGTTCGAGCTAACTGGAGCCCATTTACCTTTTTACTTTGGAAGATCTGAGCTATGGAAACCTAGAAAGATAGGCTACTACACTGGACACAGCTCCGAGACACTTTGGGAGGGGTGAGGTGCCCTCTGTAATAGGTCAAAGTAAACAGGGTTGGTATGTTAAAAAAAGCATCAACTCATTCACTGTCAAGTTAATTGGTACAGACAACAGATTATCAAAACCAATTATCAACATTGTCAGATGGACTTTCGAAGGGAACTAACAAAGTGTGAAAGCAATTAAAATTCCTGCCCCTTAAAACTTCATAAAATGTCTGGAGTTGTTAAAAAATCATTACTTTGTATTTCCCTCTGTCTGTTGACATGGTACTATTACAGAGTTAGCGACGGAGAGTTGAGATCAGTGTTGTCAGAGTAGAGTGTATCCTAGTCTGTGGCCTGGTCAGTATGAATTTGAACATTTCTTGTTATGAAGGGTTAAGTGGCTGAAGTAAATTAAAATCTGGCCTTTTTAATGAAAAGGAGCAAGTTTTTAAACTCTGTGTAATAGACACTTAGAATTTTGTCTATCACTGCCTCCATATTCTCCTGCTGTCAATTTCGGCCACACATTCCACCTTGAGCTGAACTTCTGCCCACATACCCCAGCTGAGATGCAGATTACCTACCCCTTGAGCTGTCTCTATCTCTGCCTCGTCTCATTAGCTGCTAAAATCCTCACCCATGTCTTTGTTCCCTCGAGACTCAACCATCCCAATTCACTCGAGCCTGACCTCCCACGTTGTAGGAGGCCATCCTTTGCTGCCCTCATTCGAACTTGATCAAACCTCGATTCATTCAGAGCCCCCGTGCTTGCATATCTCCCTGAGAGTAATAAAGTTTTTAACAGCACAGAAAGAGATTTGTCAGCCTATCAGGTATGAGTTAGCATCAAACATTCATCTACTCCAATCCCATTTCCCAGCGCTGCTTTGTATTTATGACATTCTGAGTGTTCACTGTCACATTCTTAAAAGTCTTTGGGTTCCTGCCTGTATAATCCTTTCAGGCAGTGAGTTCTAGGGTGGAACAAGAGTTCCTTAAATCCCGCCGCTTGTGTTAAGATCACGACCCCTGGTTATTGACTCCCACACTAAGTGGAAATGTTTCTTTCTACCTATCCCCTGTCCAAGCCCTCAGAACTTTGTGCACCTCAATCAGATCCCTGCTCAGTGTTCCCTGTTCGAAATAAAACAAGCCCAGCTTCTGGGGATCCCTTTGGAGCAGAACCTCTCCAGTCAGGACAGCATCCTGATGAATCTCTCGTCCAGTGCCCTCACATCTTTCCTGTAGCGTGGTGACCAGAAGGTGCTCCAGCTGGGGCCTCACTGACATCAGACACAGTTCCCCTTCATTATCCAGAATCTCATATGTCCTTCTTGACCACCTTATCAACCTGTCCTGCTACCTTCAGAGATCTGTTGGAGTGCCCATGGACCCATTAGGTTCTTGTTAAGCAATGCATTTACTTTAAAATGCTTGTTTTGGAAAACTGTTTTTAATTTGTTCTGTGGTCTTACCCTATAACCTCCTCCAGCCCCATAAGCCTTCAGACTGAATCCTGGATCCTTTAAGCATCTCTGATCTCTGACGTTCTGCCATCCTTTTAGCTGCCAACACCCAAGCTGTGGAATTTCCTTCCTAAACCACTTTGCCTCCTCCCTGTCCCTTAAAAAAAAAAGCTACCTCTTAAAATGCGTTTTGGTCCGAATATCTCCCTCAATAAAAACAGAAGGTGCTGGAAGAGAGTCCGCTGTTCCGGAAAACCGGAATCTGTAAACTAGGTCTGGGCGAGGACAGATGCAGGGAACGTTGGGAAAGTGTCTGATAAACTGGAAAAGGTGAAGATGTTCATCAACAAAATAGATGAAGATGGGAGAGGATAATGGCGTCGGTGAAGAAACAGAGGCTGGGTCCAGAGGAGGTATCAAAGTCAGGTATGTGTTTTTGGAGCCACACCCACCTCCCTTATTTCCATGGCAATATCAGTCCCTCCAGATCACATGATTTATGAGCCAGGCTTTCTGAGTTTATTGTGTTTCAGGAATCCAAGGTTTACTGGAGCCTGTGAACTCTCCTCCCCCTCTCTATCACAATCCTCCTGACCTCAAACAGAACCACTAAATGTCCTTTTCCAAACTGGACAGTTTCATAAACGGACATTCCAATACTTCCCTCCGAACTTCAAAGAAAATCTCAGCAGACAAGGCTACATGAGCATCTGGGTTCAACTGACAGTCAACAAATGGATCTATCACTCTCCTGGACAAGATGCCATTGGTTTAAACTGGGCTGGTAACAAGGAGAGATTTATCTAATACCTGGTTCTGGAGATCACCAGGTGAACAAGACACAAACTGATTCATTCTACCATACAGTTCTTACAGATAGAAAAATAATTACCAGAGTAACAAACAACAAAGAAAGTTTACAGCCCAGGAACAGGCCCTTCGGCCCTCCAAGCCTGTGCCGATCCAAATCTACTGTCTAAACCTGTCAGTCAATTCCTCAGCATCTGTATCCCTCTGCTCCCCACACACTCATGCATCTGTCCAGATGCATCTTCAATGAATCTACTGTGCCTGCCTCTCCCACCTCTGCTGGTAACGCCTTCCAAATGCCCACCACCCTCTGTGTGAAGTACTTGCTGCGTGTATCCCCCTTAAACTTTCCACCTCTCACCTTGAAAGTGTGACCTCTGGTTATTGAATCCTTCACCCTGGGAAAAAGCTTGTCTCTATCCACCCTGTCTATACCCTTCATGATTTTGTAAACCTCAATCAGGTCCCCCCTCAATCTCCTTTTTTCTAATTAAAATAAACCTAACCTACTCAACCTCTCTTCATAGCTAGCACCTTCCATACCAGGCAACATCCTCGTAAACCTTCTCTGCACCCTCTCCAAAGCGTCCACATCCTTTTGGTAATGTGGCATCCAGAACTGTACACCGTATTCTAAATGCAGCTGAACCAATGTCTTGTACAATTTTAACATGACCTGCCAGCTCTTATACTCAATACCCCGTCCGATGAAGGCAAGCAGTCTATATGCCTTGACCACACATCATATATCAGGTTGATTTATACATGGCAATGTTTAAATATACATTTAGATATATAAATATCAATGGTGACTCCTGATCCTGTTTTATGTTCATAAATACCAGTCAGCCTTAGGTTTCACAAAATTAATTTGGCAAGCTGTGACATGGGGAATACAAACAGACTGTTTCCAAACCCTGTTCGATCTCCACTAGCTCTCAGGAGTCACGCACTCTAAATCAGTTTTGACATTTGCTGCTCTCTTCACGAGAGTAACGGGAGCTGCAGATGCTGCAGCTCAGTCAGCACTGTCTCTGAGACCAGTCCAACCATCAATCACCAGCTCAGCGCCTGGTTGGGAACTGCCGCCAAAGCAGACAAATCAGATGGAATATAATCCTGGCCCAATCGCTGTGTGGAACGGGGCGCTGTGTGTGGGGGGGGGGGGAGACCTTTGTAAAGATCTAGAAAGCAGGAATTCACAACTTGCCAATTGGATCTGTGCACTTGCTCCGTGTGTCAGAGTTTTACAGTCAAGAGTGCTAAAAATGCTTTAAAATATCTGCTCCACTGCAGCCCTGGTTTTCAGCTCTTTCAACTGTTTGTCTCGTTTCCCCGCAGTCCAAACCCCAGGCTGAGCGCAGGAAGCATCAACTGTTAACCACTCCCTCTCTCTCTCTCTCATTCAAACGGCTGGCTACCTGGAGGAACACAGTCTTTACCTGAGCAGCAATCAGCAATCCTTGGGGTAATTCGGGGAGGCAGAGCCGAAACTCAAACTGAAGAAGATGAAATGTACAAAGGGGAGGGTGAGGCTGACAAGGGAATGCAGGGACAGGGTGACGACAAACAATAAAGCATCCAATGTGGTGGAGGTGAGTGGGAAGGAAGGGGAATGGGAAGCCTCTAAAACCCAGCAGAGGGCAACTGAGAAAACCAGTCGGGGCAGGAGGTGGAGGCGAGGAGAGAAGAAGATGAGAGTAAGCTAGCTAGAAATATAAAAGAACATTGCAAGAGTTCTTTAGATGCCTAAAAGGTGAGCGAGAGGCAAGAGTGGACGTTGGAAAAGAAACTGGAGCTGTGTTAAAAGAGAACAAAGATATGGTGGAGGGACTGATATAATTAGATTAGATGACTTACAGTGTGGAAACAGGCCCTTCGGTCCAACAAGTCCACACCGACCCGCCGAAGCGCAACCCACCCATACCCCTACATTTACCCCTTACCTAACATTAGGGGCAATTTAGTATTGTCAATTCACCTGACCTGCACATCTTTGGACTGTGGGAGGAAACCGGAGCACCCGGAGGAAACCCACGCAGACACGGGGAGAACATGCAAACTCCACACAGTCAGTCGCCTGAGGCGGGAATTGAACCCGGGTCTCTGGCGCTGTGAGGCAGCAATGCTAGGACCGAGCTGAGTGGAATGGCCAACACCAAGGAGAAGATACTGGGGAAAGTGATAATTCATTGGGACTGTATGGACTACAGGCCGGGGTCTGAAAGAGGTAGTTTACAGAGGCATTGGTGGTGATCTTCCAGGTACCAATGGAGACAGGCGGGGGCTAAGACAACTCAAATATGGTTAGTGTATCCCTCCTGTTTAAGAAGCAAGGGAGGCAGAAGACAGGAAATTACAGGCTGGTTAGCCTGACCTTGGGCTTTAACTTATTGATAACAGTCCGTTATGAAAAACATAGAACAGTCTAGGCCCTTCGGCCCTCGATGTTGTGCTAGCCTTTTATCCTACTCCAAGATCAGACTAACCTACATACCCTCCATTGGACTATCATCCAGTCGCTTAAACATCTCTAATGTCTCTGACTCTACACCCACCGCGGGCAGTACATTCCCCCCACCCCCCACTCTCTGTGTAAAGTACCCCCCTCTGACATCTCCCCTAAACCTTCCTCCAATCACCTTAACATCATGACCCCTCGTGACAGCCATTTCTGCCCTGGGGAAAATGTTTCTGGCTATCTACTCTATCTATGTCCCTCATCATCTTTACACCTCTATCAAGTCACCTCTCGTCCTTCTTCGCTCCAGTGAGAAAAGCCCTAGCTCCCTCAACTTTTCTTCAGCTGACCTGCCCTCCAGTCCAGGCAGCATCCTGGTAAATCTCCTCTGCACCCTCTCTAAAGCTTCCACATCCTTCCTATAATGAGGCAACCAGAACTGAACATAATATTCCAAGTGTGGTCTAACCAGGGCTTTACACAGCTGCAGCATAACCTCAATGCTCTTAAACTCAATCCCCCGCTAATGAAAGCCAACACACCATATCAAATTGGGTGGCAACTTTAAGGGATCTATGAACATGGATCCCCAGATCCCTCTGTTCCTCCACCCTGCCAAGAATCCTGCCTTTAACCCTGTAATCCACATGCAAATTCTACCTTCCCAAATAAATCACTTCACACGTTTCCAGGTTGACCTCCATCTGCCACTTCTCAGCCCAGCTCCACATCCTGTCAATATCCCATTGCAGCCTACAACAGACCTCCACACTATCCACAACTCCAGCACAACCTGTAACCTCGCCGCCCGGCATATCCCCCACTCAACCATTCCCATCACACCAGGGGATCAACCCTGGTTGAATGGGGAGTGCAGGAGGGTATGCCAGGAGCAGCACCCTGAAGATGAGGTGTCGACCCAGTGAAGCTACTGAACAGGACTAACTTCTACATCAAACAGAATAAGCAGCATGTGATAGACAGAGCTAAGCGATCCCACAACCAACGGATCAGGTCGAAGTTTTGCAATCCTCTCATATCCAGTCGGGAATGGTGGTGGATGATTAAACAATTCACTGGGAGGAGGTAGCTCCACACATATCCCCATCCTCAATGATGGAAGATCCCAGCACATCAAGGTCAAAGATAAGGCAGAAGCTTTCACAGTAATCTTCAGCCAGGAGTACTGAGTGGATGATCCTCCAGTGGTCCCCAACAGTCTCCAGCCAATTCGATTCACTCCACGTGATACCAAGAAACAGGGTTGGAGACACGGAATACTGCAAAGGCTCCAGGCTCTGACAACATTCCGGCAATAGGACTGAAGATGTGTGCTCCAGAACTTGCCGCTCCCCTGGCCAAACTGTTCCAGTACAGTTACAAGACTGGCATCTACCCGACAATGTGGAGAATTGTCCAGAAATGTCCTGGACAGAAAAAGCAGGACAAATCCAAACTGGCTAATTACCGCCCCATCAGTCTACTCTCCATCATCAGGAAAGTGACAGAAGGGGACATCAACAGCACTATCAAGCAGCACTTGCTCAGCAATAACCTGCTCAGTGACACACAGTTTGGGCTCCCCCAGGGTCACACAGCTCCTGATCTCATCACAGCCTTGGGTCAAACATGGACAAAAGAGCTGAATTCCTGAGGGGAGGGAAGAGGGACAAGCCCTTAACATCAAGGCTGCATTTAACCGAGTGTGGTATTAAGGAGCTCTGGCCAAACTGGAATAGATGGGTATCAGGGGGCAAACTCTCTGCTGGATAGAGTCATGTCTGACACATAGGAAGATGGTGGTGGTTGTTGGAGGTCAGTCATCTCAGCTCCAGGACATCACTGCAGGAGTCCCTCAGAGTAGTGACCTTGGCCCAACCATCTCCAGCTGCTTCATCAATGACCTTCCTCCCACCATAAGGTCCATTCACGAACCCTCAGATCCTGAAGCAGTCCGTGTCCAAACGCAACAAGATCTGGACAATATCCAGGCTTGGGCTGACAAGTGACGAGTAACATTCACACCACATCAATACAAGGCTTTGACCATCAGTAACAATAGACAATCTAACCACCTCTCCTTGACATTCAATGGTGTTACCATCACTGAATCACCCACTATCAACATTCTAGGAGTTCTCATTGATCAGAAACTCAACAAGAATTACCACAAACACACAGTGGCTACAAGAGCAGGTCAGAGCGGCAGCAACTGGCCTCCAGATTGCTCAAGCCTGTCCACCATCTCCAAGGCACAGGCCAGGAGTGGGATGGAATGGTCCCCACTCGCCTGGATGGGGGAAGCCATTGGATTGGTGTATGATTTTTCAGCAGAATACTGTGGGGCAGTCTCACTGCTGTCAGCAGGATAGCTGAGTGAGGGAGCTCTCCCACTCTGACCAGCTGCCTGTTGGAAGGGCTGGTCCACTCTGTTACAAAAACACCTTCCATTGGCAATCATTGCTGGGACCTGACTCTGCACATCCTGGGCAAGAGGGAGGTTCACTACCCTCTGTGGGTGAGCGGAATTATTAACACACGCACAGCCACACACACACACACACACACACACACACACAGCCACACACACAGAGACACAGCCACACACACACACTCACACACAGTCCCACACACAGACACAGACACACACACACACAGACACACACACAGACACACACACAACCTAATACAACACAGACACACACATACTCACACACACAGACTCACACACAGCCACACACACACACACTCATACACAGACACACGCACACACATACACACACACAGACACACGCACACACTCACACACACAGACACATATACACACACAGACACACACACATACACACGCAGACACACACACACAACCTAATACAACACAGACACACACACACACACAGAGACACAGACACACACACTCACACAGACACACACACAGACACAGACACAACCTAATACAACACACTCACACACACAGACACACACACACACTCACACACAGACACATACACACACAGACACACACACACATACACACAGATACACACGCAACCTAACACAACACACACAGACACAACCTAATACAACACAGACACACACACATACTCACACACACAGACACACACACAGCCACACACACTCACACACACTCACAAACACAGGCACACGCACACACATACACACGCACACACTCACACACACAGACACATACACACACACAGACACACACACATATACACACTAATACAACACAGACACACACACATACTCACACACACAGACACACGCACAGCCACACACACACACACACTCACACACACAAAGACAGAGACTCACAGTCACATCCTAACACAACACAGACACACACACTCACACACACAGACACAGATACACACACACAGACACACACACACAGACACACACAGGCACAGGCACACACACAGACACACACACACTCACACACACACTCACACACAGATACAGACACAGGCACACACACAGACACACACACTCACACACACAGACACAGACACAGACACACACATTGACACAAACACACACACAGACATACACACACAAATACACACACACAGAGACACACACAACCTAACACAACACACAGACACAGACACAACCTAATACAACACAGACACACACACTCACACACAGACACAAACACGCACACACACAAAGACACACACAGGCACACTCTCACACACACAGACACACGCAGACACACACACACTCACACACACAGACACACATACACACACACTCGCACACGCAGACACACACACTCACACACACAGGCACACACACTCACACAAGACACACACACACTCACACACACTCTCACACACAGACACAGACACACACACAGACACAGGCGTGCGCGCACACAGACACACACACACGCATAATCACACACAGACACACAGACACACACACAGACACAGACACACGCATACTCACACAGACACACACACACACTCACACACACTTACACACTCGCACACACTCACACACACAGACACAGACACACTCTCACATACACTTACACAAAGACACAGATACACACGCTGACACACAGACACACACACACGGACACACACACAGACTCACACACACACACACACAGACACACACACATACACACAGATACACGCTCACACACAGACACACACACACAGACACACACACACACACAGACACACACACACACAGACACACACACATGGACACACACACAGACTCACAGACACAGACACTCACACACAGACACAGACACACTCACACAAACACGCAGACACACACACACAGGCACACACATACACACAGACACACAGACACACACATACACTCACACACACAGACACACACATACACTCACACACACAGACATAGTCACACACATACACAGTCACAGACACACACGCACACACACAGACATAGACACACACAGACACACACATGCAGACACACACACACACAAACACATGCACACACACACAGACAAAGACGCACACATACACACACATTTACACATACACAGGCACACACATACACACACTGACAGACACAGACACACACATATACACACGTACACAGACACACACACATATACACACACAGACACGCACACACAGACACACGCACATATACATACACACAGACACAGACACACGCCCACACACAGACACAGACACACACGCACACATACATAGACACAGGCATACACACAGACACAGACACACACACAGACACACACATGCACACACACAGACACACATAGACACAGAGACACAGAGACACACACAGACTCACACACACTCAAAAACAGGCACACACACTCACTCAAACACACACACACTCAGACACAGACACACAGACACACACGGAGACACACACACAGACACACTCAGACATATTCACTCACACACACACATTCAGACACAAACACATTCAAACACACACACTCACACATACACACACAGTCACTAACACAAACTAACCCACTCACTCACTGACATACACACTCACACACATACACAAAAACACACTGACACACACTTATACACACATGCGCACGTACACACACTCACTCAAACACACACACTCACACACACATGCACTCAATCACACACATACACCAAAACACACGCACACACACACTTATAAACAGACAGTCACACATACACATTCACTCACTCACCCCCACACCCCCCTCCACATACACATACACATACATACATGCACTCACACACACACGCACACATACATACACATACATACACATACATGCACTCATACAAAAGTGCGCGCGCGCACACACACACCCCGCCCCTTCCCCCACCACACGCCGTTCCCCCCACCCACAGACGCAGACACCCATCTGTGACAAGGGGGATGGGATTTTCCGATCTGGAACCCGCTCCCTCTCGGCTGTGGACCCTGCCTGCAGTTGTTTAGCTGTTGATGTTGGGAGTGGAGAAAGTTCCAGCAGCATTCCTCATGACTGAAGCGTTCTCTTCAGGATCCACTCTGCTCTCTCTCCACATGGTGAAGGGGCTAGAAAATCATCTGTTCCAATACCAAGCTGCGTGGAAAACCAAATCCAAGGAACAAAGAGCAATCCAGCCCAGGAACAGACCCTTCAGCCCTCCAAGCCTGCGCTGACACATTCTGCTGTTCCACACTAAGACTGCCTTTACTTACAGGATCCATATCCCTCTATTCACTTCCTAATGCGAGGGGTCATAGTTTTAAGCTGGTTGGAGGAAAGTATAGAGGGGATGTCAGAGGCTGTTTCTTTACACAGAGAGTTGTGAGAGCACGGAATGCGTTGCCAGCAGCAGTTGTGGGAGCAAGGTCATTAGGGACATTTAAGAGACTGCTGGACATGCATATGGTCACAGAAATTTGAGGGTGCATACATGAGGATCAGTGGTCGGCACAACATCGTGGGCTGAAGGGCCTGTTCTGCGCTGTACCGTTCTATGTTCTATGTTCTGTCCATGGATCGGTCTTGGTGCCTCTTGAATGCTGCTATTGTATCTGCTTCCACCCCCTCCTCTGGCAGCGTGTTCCAGGCACAGACCACCCTTTATGGGAAAAACCTGCCTCACACATCTCTTTCAAACTCCACCCCAACCCCCGTGCGTTGAACCTGTCCCCCCAGTAACTGACCCCTCCACCCTGGGAAAAAAAAGCCTCATATGTTCCACTTTGTCCATGCCGTCCCCAATCTTATAAACATCGCTCAGGTCACCCCTCAGCCTCCTGCATTCCGGTGAAAACTAACCCCAGTCTATCCACGATTTTGAGATGCTGCTGGTGGACACAGTGAAAAATCCCACATCACCAGGTTATTACCCAACAGGTTGATTTGGAAGCCCTAGCTTTCGGAGCGCTGATGAATATATCATTTCAGTGACATCACACTGTAAACTTTTGCTCTAAATTCTGTGAATTATGATCTTATTCTCCACAACCCCCTGATGAAGGGGCAGTGCTCCGAAAGCTAGTGCTTCCAAATAAACCTGTTGGACTATAACCCGGTGTTGTGGGATTTTAAAGCAGTCTATCCAGCCTTTCTTCCTAGGTACGATCCCCCATATCGGCTAACATCCTGGTAAACCTTTTCCGTACCCTCTCCAAAGCATCCACGCCCTCCTGGTAATGTGGTGAGCAGGACTGTACGCAGCCTACCTGGGGTCTGAAACATCAAAGTCAACCTGGAACCTGGAATGTACGAAACCTCCTGGAGGACAAATAAAGCCAGTGTCCAGAGCAGAGCAGTACCTCTGCGGCCCGTGAACTGAGGAGTTTCACCCTCCATATCACTGCCTGTCTGAGAGTCCGAGAGGAGGCCAAAGGGTGGCCAAGGGAGGTGGCTGCACCTTCTTCCAGAGAGGAAATCCTCACGGATTAACCCCGGATCCATGGAATTGGAGACCCCCTCAAGAGTGAACCCATCAACTGATTTCCTGTTGGCATCAACAGTCAATGACACTGTCCCCAATTTGGCGAAAGCCGGTAGGTAACCATGGTGGTAACCATGGTGAGTCCCATTCTCCAACCCCCACACCATAGGTGAGTCCAGAGAAGTCCAGAGTCCACCCCAGACACGACACCCAGCAACGTTTCTTAACATTATCCTCCTTTATGCTCGGATTTGAAAGGACTTCCAGTTCTGGAAAAAGACCATTGGAAAGGAAGGATTCAGGAATTGCCACTCCATTGGGATTCTCCCGCTCACCAAATATACAGACCACTGGCTGGACATCACCAACACACCATTCAGCCAATAAGACAAGCTCAAGACTTCTGGGAAACCTCCACATCTTCTGGCATGTGGTCGACGACATCATCGTTTGATCCTGAAACCAAGTGATGTCTTCATTACCAAAGTGGTGGCCAGTGCAGATGACTGCTGCCCAGCCCACAGGCCCATCCATTATGTCCATCATGTACCTCCAGAAGCAGCCAAAGGCAAGGAAACAATTCCGAAAAGGGCCCAACTTTGAGCAGCTGCAAGTACCAAGCAGACGATCAAAACCTCCAAAAACATCTTCACCAAAATCTCCAAAGGGTTGGGTTTTCCCGGAGTGGAGGGAATCTGACAGGAGATGAATCCAGCCTCCACCCCATGTTACAGAACGAGAAAACCCCAAGACTGGGTCAGCAAGAAATACCAAGAAGCTGTTAACTGGAAGAGGAAATCTCTCTGAGCCTGGCAAACCATTATCAGTGGTGAGACAAAGAGGGCAGCTCAGCAAGACTGCAAAGGGTGGAGGATCTGAGCTGTAGGGAGAGGCTGAACAGGCTGGGCCCTTTTTCCCTGGAACGTCGGAGGCTGAGGGGTGACCTTATAGAGGTTTATAAAATCATGAGGGGCATGGAAAGGGTAAATAGGCAAAGTCTTTTCCCTAGGGTTGAGGAGTACTGAACTAGAGGGCGTAAGTTTAGGGTGAGAGGGGAAAGATATAAAAGAGACCTAAGGGGCAACATTTTCACGCAGAGGGTGGTACGTGTATGGAATGAGCTGCCAGAGGAAGTGGTGGAGGCTGGTACAATTGCAACATTTAAGAGGCATTTGGATGGGTATATGAATAGGAAGGGTTTGGAGGGATATGGGCCGGGTGCTGGCAGGTGGGACTAGATTGGGTTGGGATATCTGGTCGGCATGGACGGGTTGAACCGAAGGGTCTGGTTCCGTGCTGTACATCTCTATGACTCTGTGAGAAATGGAAACCCCTTGCTGTGTTTTGGCAAGGATTCCAGATCAGATAAGCCTACACCTCGCTGTGGAATGGAATCAGTTAAACATCTTCAGCCATGATGTGGAGGTGCCAATGTTGGACTGGGGCGGGAGAAAGGGCAGTGCTCCGAAAGCCAGGGATTTCAAATGAACCTGTTGGACTATAACCTGGTACCACCTGCCTTCTGACCTTATCTTCAGTCAGATAGATTTCTATGCAGCACACAGTAACATCAATAAGGACAGAACTCAGACACCGGGTGTACATCTGTGAACCTGTCGTTGTAGAAATAGTGTTGCAAATCAACTTCAAGACATTGTTCCAACAAGAACGCAACTCTTTGTTGTGTATATTACATGGGCTGACATACAATAAACCATAAACTCACATCATGCTCCATCCCTGGCTGCAGTTACTTCAAAATTTATTGCAAATCCCACTTGAAGGCAAGGTGTCAAAATCAGTCTGAAAAATTGGAATTTGTTGGAGAGGGGAGGTGGAGGGTAACATGCTGGATTTGTTCATATCTTCCTGAATTAATGCTGGAAAATTACATTTTCAACTGTGTTGGACCACCTCGAATTGAGTGTGGAATTATCAACAACAGAGAAACATTTCTGTTTGAACATAACTCTTTCTGATCTCACATCCATCCAAGAGAATCCGAAATTATAGAGCAGACAGGAGAGTATTACGACAGGGCTCTCCTGCTCATTAAACTAAACACATAGAATTCAGCTCAGCTCATAATCTGAGTGACAGAGAACCACCCAAATTCCACTATTTAAATAAAAAAAAATTTACTCTTTAACTCCAAAAGAAACATGGGGTGGCTCAGTGGTTAGCACTGCTGCCTCACAACACCAGCGTCCCGGGTTCGATTCCCACCTCGGGCGACTGTCTGTGGGGAGTTTGCACATTCTCCCCGTGTCTGCGTGGGTTTCCTCCGGGTGCTCCGGTTTCCTCCCACAATCCAAAGAAATACAGGTTAGGGTGAATTGGCCGTGGGAAATTGTCCATAATAGTCAGGGAATATGTAGGTTAGGTGTATTAGTCAGGAGTGAACTGTACAGTAGTAGGGGAATGGGGTTTCAGAGGGTCAGTGTGGGCTTTAGATTAGATTAGATTACATTACAGTGTGGAAACAGGCCCTTCGGCCCAACAAGTCCACACCGACCCGCCGAAGCGCAACCCACCCAGACCCCTACATTTACCCCTTACCTAACACTACGGACAATTTCCCATGGCCAATTCACCTGAACTGCACATCTTTGGACTGTGGGAGGAAACCGGAGCACCTGGAGGAAACCCACGCAGACACGGGGAGAACGTGCAAACTCCACACAGTCAGTCGCCTGAGGCGGGAATTGAACCCGGGTCTCTGGCACTGTGAGGCAGCAGTACTAACCACTGTGCCACTGTGCTGCCCACTTTACAGCGACTTGTTGGGCTGAAGGGCCTGTTTCCACACTGTAGAGATTTGATGAAAAAAACCACCTATTTACAACTCCCAGCCTCCTTTGTCTACCTCCCACTCTACAAAAATATACTGATCCAATAAAGCCCCTATTAAATTTACAGCAACTTAATTTTCAAAACCAGGCAGTGGTGTGGATCCTCGTCTGTTTGTAGATCTCCCTGGGTCACCTTCGGTCTCCTGCTGTACAGATTTTTCATATGTAAAGAGGTACTTTTAGAGAGAGGGTTTTCAGGCAGTTTGTCTGACAATAGTAGGTGGTACTCTTTCACTGGCTAACTGTCCAAAATGCCTGCTTTATATACCCCAAATCATCAGAGCGTCTCATTGGTACAATGTTGTTAAAACAGTAAAATGCAAATTCGATTGGGTTTTAGAATCTTGGGGCATAGTTCAAAGTGATTGGTTAAATTTGACCTGGTGAGAAAACATAGCAACCAGTGCTCGGGTATTTGTTTCACAGCCAAATGTCCCATACTTTCAATTATCCAGTGCACTCTGAGACTGCTAGTCAGTCACATTACAGGTGCCTGCATTCACCCTCTCTTAAAGGTACAGTGCGAACCTTTAACTTCACACCAAGAAATGGGAAACAAACACGTCGCCAGAGATGAGAGGGAGCTGTGTTGGAGCCTTGAATTTGATCGCGGTCCGTTGACATCGTCCTGAACAAGTAACAAAGCTATTTTAATGAACTGACTAGGACTTTCTCATATACCCTACACCCTTCACAATTTTCCTCCCAAACATTAGCCACACGTATTCAGTATAAATATTTCCTAATCAGGTCATCTAAATATGTCACTCCACAGGTAGAACTTGAACATAGGCTTCCTGGTTCAGATGCAGGGACATTACCACTGTGCCACAAGGGCCCATAGGTATCCTGGGTCAAAGTTAACACAACACCAGCTCATAGTCCAACAGGCTTATTTGGAAGCACTAGCTTTCGGAGCTACGCTCCTTCATCAGGTGGTTGTGGAAGTTAAGATGAAATTAGATTAGATTCCCTACAGTGTGGAAACAGGCCCTTTGGCCCAACAAATCCACACCGACCCTCCGAAGACTAACCCACCCAGACCCATTCCCCTCCCCTATATTTACCCCTGAGTAACACACCTAATACTACGGGCAATGTAGCATGGCCAGTTCACCTGACCTGCACATCTTTGGATTGTGGGAGAAAATGGGAGCAAACCGGAGGAAACCCGCACAGACACGGGGAGAATGTGCAAACTCCACACAGTCACCCGAGGCTGGAATCGAACCCAGGTCCTTGGTGCTGTGAGGCTACTGTGCTGACCATTGAGCCACCGCGCCACCCCTTAGTTACCAGTGTGAGGAAATTCTAGAGCGAACTCTCCTATCCCGGGCCCAAGGGGGAATGATGCTGATAGGCTGTGTGAGAGAAGGAAGGGTTTCAGCGGGCAGAGGTTTTGATCCGAACCTGGAATCTGAAAGCCAATATCTCTGACTTTCAGTTGTTGCCTCTCTGGGATCATGTCAATCGAAGTCAGTTTCTCTGTGTTACATTCCTGCCCTCTGCTGGTCACCGGTGATAGTGCTGGCCAACTCTATCCACTTCCACAACTGTCAATGGAGTCATCGGCGCAAGGTGGTTATTTGGCCCAGTATGTCTATGCTGGCTCTTTGAGGACAGTGACACGCTAACTTCCACATCCCCATTTCTTGTCTAACACTCTGTGTGTTTCTGATCGATATCCAACTCCCTTTCAAATATTATTTCTATCATCAGCTTCAACCAGGGAACCTGACAAGCCAGGGAACTATAGACCGGTGAGCCTGACCTCGGTGGTGGGCAAGTTGTTGGAGGGAATCCTGAGGGACAGGATGTATTTGGAAAGACAAGGACTGATTCAGGATAGTCAACATGGCTTTGTGCGTGGGAAATCATGTCTCATAAACTTGATTGAGTTTTTTGAAGAAGTAACAAAGAAGATTGATGAGGGCAGAGCAGTAGATGTGATCTATATGGACTTCAGTAAGGCGTTCAACAAGGTTCCCCATGGGAGACTGATTAGCAAGGTTAGATCTCATGGAATACAGGGAGAACTAGCCACTTGGATACAGAACTGGCTCAAAGGTAGAAGACAGAGGGTGGTGGTGAATTCCTCCAACAACTTGTTTTTCAGACTGGAGGCCTGTGACCAGTGGAGTGCCACAAGGATTGGTGCTGGGTCCTCTACTTTTTGTCATTTACATAAATGATTTGGATATGAGCATAAGAGGTACAGTTAGTAAGTTTGCAGATGACACCAAAATTGGAGGTGTAGTGGACAGCGAAGAGGGTTACCTCAGATTACAACAGGATCTGGACCAGATGGGCCAATGGGCTGAGAAGTGGCAGATGGAGTTTAATTCAGATAAATGCGAGGTGCTGCATTTTGGGAAAGCAAATCTTAGCAGGACTTATACACTTAATGGTAAGGTCCTAGGGAGTGTTGCTGAACAAAGAGACCTTGGAGTGCAGGTTCATAGCTCCTTGAAAGTGGAGTCGCAGGTAGATAGGATAGTGAAGAAGGCATTTGATATACTTTCCTTTATTGGTCAGAGTATTGAGTACAGGAGTTGGGAAGTCATGTTGCGGCTGTACGGGACATTGGTTAGGTCACTGTTGGAATATTGCGTGCAATTCTGGTCTCCTTCCTATCGGAAAGATGTTGTGAAACTTGAAAGGGTTCAGAAAAGATTTACAAGGATGTTGCCAGGGTTGGAGGATCTGAGCTACAGGGAGAGGCTGAACAGGCTGGGGCTGTTTTCCCTGGGGCGTCGGAGGCTGAGGAGTGACCTTATTGAGGTTTACAAAATTATGAGGGGCAGGGATAAGATAAATAGGCAAAGTCTTTTCCCTGGGGTCGGGGAGTCCATAACTAGAGGGCATAGGTTTAGGGTGAGAGAGGAAAGATATAAAAGAGACCTAAGGGGCAACTGTTTCACGCAGAGGATGGTACATGTATGGAATGAGCTGCCAAAGGAAGTAGTGGAGGCTGGTACAATTTAAAAGGCATCTGGATGGGTATATGAATAGGAAGGGTTGGGAAGGATATGGGCCAGATGCTGGCAGGAGGGACTAGATTGGGTTGGGAATATCTGGTCGGCATGGACAGGTTGGACCGAAGGGTCTGTTTCCGTGCTGTACATCTCTATGACTCTATAACCAACGTTTTCAGGAAGAACGCTCCAATAATCCTCTCAGTTAAAGAAAATTCACATTTCCCCTCCCCATCTCACTCTCTGTTCTCTAGCTGTTCACTCACTCAACAATGGGAATAGTTTCTCGCTCTGTTGAAACCTATTGCCATTTTAAAAAAAAATTATTCACTCAGAGGATGTGGAGAGAGTGAGGGCTACAGGTGCTGGAGAGTCAGAGCTGATAAAGTGTGGCGCAGGACCCTTCATCAGGAATGTCTCATACCTGAAACGGCGACTCTCCTGCTCCTCAGCTGTGCTTTTCCAGCATTTACAGCCCGTCCCTAGTTGCCCCTTGATAAGGTGGCAGTAAGTCCCTGTGGTAGACTCACAATCCCCCCCAGGGAGGGAATTCCAGGATTCTGACCCCGTGACCCTGAGGGAATGGTGATATATTTCCGAGTCAGGATGACTGTGATCCTGAGCGGAACTTGCAGGATTCGTTGTTTCAACGTAGCTGTTTTTCTAGATGATAATGAGTGTGGGTTTGGAATTTACTGTCTATGGACCCTGGTTGAGTTGTTACAGATGGTACACACTGCTGGCGATGTGCAGCACTGACCAAAGGTATCAATGTGGAAGGTGGTGCCAAAATATAGGCTCCTACATTGTGATGACTCTCTGATCCCCAACCTCTGTGGTCTGTACTAACACAGCAATATTGACAAAGCAGCTGGAAATGTAAGAGATGATTCATATTTTACAAAATAACTGCGTTTCACCTCATTTTACGCTCCACAACACTTTATAAAATACATCCTGTGCTGTCCCTGACATGTCAACTTCTGTGGTTTAGCAAAGTTAAAAATCCCACAACACCAGGTTATAGTCCAACAGGTTTATTTGGAAGCACTAGCTTTCGGAGCGCTGCCCCTTCATCAGGGGGTTGTGGAGCAGGATCAGGGGACACAGTATTTATTGCAAAACATCATAGTTTCATACAACTGATGCAATAGATTGAACAATCCGAGATTGTTGTTACGTTTTTGTCTTTTAGAACAGGTTGCAGGTTTCTGTTTATTAATATGTAAATCTCAGAATTTCTTTCAAAGTCACATTCCTGAGATAACTTATAAAAAAAGGTGAAATCTCAGCTCAGACAATGTATTAAAGGTGCGAGGTTCGCGTCTGTCTGTATCCCAACCTTGAATCACACTGGCTCTACTTCCAAAGTAGGAATTTCTAAAATGTCACCTTGACTGGCTGCCTACAGATTGTGTGCTGTGTGTGTGTGTGTGTGTGAGAGAGAGAGAGTATGTGTGAGAGAGGGAGAGAGGGAGGGAGAGAGTGAGTGTGTATGTGCATATTTGCTTAATATAGTGTACACAAGTGTGATGGATGTATGCCTTCGAGAGAGAGTATGAGTGTGTGAAAGTGTGAGCTTGAGTGTCAGTGAGTGTGTGTTGGGGGGAGGAGAAGGAGAGAGAGTGTGTGTGTGCGTGCGGGTGTGTGTGTCTCTGTGAGAGTGTCTATGTGAGTGCGTCTGTGTGTGTGTATATGTGCCTGTATCTGTGCGTATGTGGCTGTGTATATGAGTCTGTGTATGTGTGTGTGTCAGTGCGTCTGTGTGTGTGTCTGTATGTCTGTGTGTGTGCACGTGTCTGTGTCTGTGTGTCTGTAGGAGTCTGAGTGTGTATATGTGTATGTGTGTGTGCATATGTGTGTCTGTACATGTCTGTGTGTGTGCATATGTGTATGTGTGTGTATATGTGTCTGTGTGAGTGTCTGTGTCTGTGTATATCTGTGTGTGTGTGTGTGTGTGTGTGTGTGTGTCTAGGTGCGCGTGTGTGTGTGTGTGTGTAGTACAATGGTGGTCACCTATAACGTGACATGAATCCAAGGTCCCGGTTGAGGCCCTCCCTGTGGGTACCGAACTTAGCTATCAGTCTCTGCTCGGCCACTTTTCGCTGCTGCCTGTCCCGAAGTCCACCTTGGAGGATGGTCACCCGAAGGTCCGAGGCTGAATGTCCTGGACCACTGAAGTGTTCCCCAACTGGGAGGGAACCCTCCTGTCTGTTGATTGTTCTGCGGTGCTCTCTGCCTGTATTCCTGATGAAGTGCTTTTGCCCGAAACGTCGATTTTCCTGCTCCTTGGATGCTGCCTGAACTGCTGTGCTTTTCCAGCACCACTCTAATCTAGACCCCCATTCATCTATTGCCGCAGCCTCTGCTTGGACTCACCAATGTACTATGCCTCATACCATGTATAAGATAGACAACGTTGGCTGAGTCACATGAGTACCTGCCACGTACATGGTGGGAGGTGTCCCCACGTGTAATGGTGGTATCTATGTCCACACTCTGACACGTCTTGCAGTGCCCACCGTGACAGGGTTGTATGGAGTTGTCCTGTAAGCCGGGCAGTCTGCTACGAACAATGATCTGTTTGAGGTTTGGCGGTTGTTTAAAGGTGAGCAGTGGAGGTGTGGGGAAGGTCTTGGTGAGGTGCTCATCCTCATCGATAACGTGCTGCAGGCTGTGAAGAACACAGTGTAGTTCCTCCGCTCCTGGGCAGTGCTGGATAACGAAGGGTATTCTGTCGGTTGGATTCTGATCTGAAAGAGTAGTCCATGGGAAGTCTGACAGTGGGATGAAACGTGTTGATATCATTACTGCTGTAACAAGCAATGGAAGTTCCATTCAGAATCTCACAAACAAAGGATCAGATCAAAGCTGTGCACACCCACCCCATGCAGTGAATGGTGGTGAACCATTACACAGCCAACAAAGAGTCATCGAGCTGGACAGCACAGAAACAAGCCCTTCACTACAACTCCTCCACGCTGACCAGATATCCCAATTTAATTTGGTTCCATTTGCCAGCACCTGGCCAATATCCCGGTAAACCCTTCCTATCCATATACCCATCTAGCTGCTTTTCAATGCAGAGAGTGTGGTGCTGGAAAAGCACAGCAGGCCAGGCAGCATCTGAGGGGCAGGAGAGTCAATGTTTGGAATGAGAGTGTTTGTTGAGAGAGGAGGAGAACTTCTTCAAGGTAGGCATCCTTGGGAGAGGCTTCACAGTCAGGTTGAAATCAGCCAGGAGACAGTGAGGGCTGCAGCCCTCAATAAAATTCCTGAAGAAGGGCTTATGCCCGAAACATCGATTCTCCTGCTCCTTGGGTGCTGCCTGACCTGCTGTGCTTTTCCAGCACCACTCTAATCTTGGCTCTAATCTCCAGCATCTGCAGTACCCACTTTCCCCATGCCTTTTAAATGTCGCAATTGTACCAGCCTCCACCACTTCCTCTGGCAGCTCATTCCATACACGTACCACCCTCTGTGTGAAAAAGTTGTCCCTTAGGTCTCTTTTATATCTTTCCCCTCTCACCCTAAACCTATGCCCTCTAGTTCTGGACTCCCCCCACCCCAGGGAAAAGACTTTGCCTATTTATCCTATCCATGCCCCTCATAATTTTGTAAACCTCTATAAGATCACCCCTCAGCCTCCGAAGCTCCAGGGAAAACAGCCCCAGCCTGTTCAGCCTCTCCCTGTAGCTCAGATCCTTCAATCCTGGCAACATCCTTGTAAATCTTTTCTATGGTGAAACAAATATCTGGAAATCTCCCCGTCGTCAACGAAAGAGGGTGTGGAATATCACAACAGTCTTCAGCCAGAGGTGCTGAGTGGGGTCCCAGCATCACAGAAACGTATTTTCAGGCACTTTGCTGCACTCCATGAGATATTAACAAATGGTTGGAGATGCAGAAATACTGCAAAGACTGGGAACTGACGACATTCTGGTAACAGCATGGAAAACATGCTGCAGACCTCATCAAGCACCCCTCGGGAACACCCACATCAACTTGACAATATGGAAAATTGTCCCAGCCACATCCTGCCCAAACAGGACAGGACAAATCCAGATCATCTATTATTGCCACAGTGTCTACTGTCAATCATTCGGGGAATGATGGACGGGCCCATTGACAATACCATCGAATGACGTGAGGAGACAGTGAGAGCTGCAGATGTTGGTGATCCGAGTCGTGAGTGTGGTGCTGGGAAAGCCCAGCAGGTCAGGCAGCATCTGAGGGGCAGGGGAATTGACGTTTCTGGCATAAGCCCTTCATCAGGAATTCCTGAAACGTGGATTTTCCTGCTTCTCGGATGCAGCCTGACCTGCTGTGCTTTTCCAGCACCACACTGTCCGATGTGAAATGATGCTCACTCAGGGACAATCTGCTGACTGATGCTCAGCTCCTGACGGTGAATAGTTAGGTCCCTCTGCCTTTGACATCAAAGCAACATACAGCAAAGGGACACAGCAAGTACCCAAGTGAAACTGAAGTCAGTCACAGGACAGCTCTCTGCTGACTGAACTCCGAGCTGCCACATGGAAGACGGTTGTGGTTGTTGGAGGACAGTCACACTAGCTCCAGAACATCTCCCCAGGTCTAACTGGATGGTGGAGGAGGTCACTTCCTGCTCTGATTTCCTCATCACCTACACTCACCAGCTGACCCACCAACAACCAAAAGCTCAACACCATTTAGAACAAGGCCATCTGCCCAGTGAAGGGGGATACGTCTCCTGCTCCTGACCAGATCTATCCTAGAACAAAGAACAAAGAAAATGACAGCACAGGAACAGGCCCTTCGGCCCTCCAGGCCTGTGCTG
Organism: Chiloscyllium plagiosum; assembly: GCF_037043375.1. Classification (NCBI taxonomy): domain Eukaryota; kingdom Metazoa; phylum Chordata; class Chondrichthyes; order Orectolobiformes; family Hemiscylliidae; genus Chiloscyllium; species Chiloscyllium plagiosum. Next base: position 25,448,217 of record NW_028270183.1, on the reverse strand, counting down.
ATCCAGATCCTCTATCTAAATCTGTCGCCTATTTTCTAAGGATCAGTATCCCTCTGCTCCCTGTTCACTCATATATCTGTCTAGATACATCTTAAATAACACTATTGTGCCCACCTCTACCACCTCGCTGGCAACGTGCTTCAGGCACCCACCACCCTCTGTGTAAAGACCCTTCCACGCATATTTCCCTTAAACCTTCCCCTCTCACCTTGAGCTCGTGACCCCCCCCCCCCCCACCCCAACCCCCCCCCCCCCCAACCCCCCCCCCCCCCCCCCCCCAGTAACTGAGTCCCCCACTCTGGGGATAAAACTTCTTGCTATCCACCCTGTCTATAGCCTTCACGATTTTGTAGAAAGCTGTGAGGGGCGAGGGGAGAAATTGTTGGGGTCCTGGCTGCTATGTTTGTACCCATCGTTAGCCACGGGTGAGGTCCCAGATGACAGGAGGGTAGGGAATGTTGTGCCCTTATTCAAGAAAGGTTGTGAAGAAAATCCTGGGAACGATAGAGCAGTAAGGCTGACAGCTGTGGCAGGTACGTTACTTCAGAAGATTCTGAGGGATAAGATATCCAGAGGGACCTCAATTATCTGGCATTCAATTATCCGAATATCAGATTGTCTGGCAAGATTGCAAGGTCCCGCTGCTTGGCTAAACTATGTAATCCGGTATTTGATTATCCAGAATTCGATTATCCAAATTATCTGGAATTCAATGAATCAAACAAAATACACCCTGCCAGTGTCCTTCAGATAATTGAAGTTCCTCTGCACATGCATTTGGAAAGACAGGGTTTGATTAGGAGTAGTCAGCATGGCTTTGTGGTGGGAGATCATACCTCACAAATTTGTTCAAGTTCTTTGATGAAGTGACCAGGAAGGTTGACGAGGGCAGGGTGGTGGATGTAGTCTCTATGGATTTCAGTCAGGCCTTTGATAAGGTTCCACATGGTAGGCTGCTTTAGATCACATGGAATCGAGGGGGAGCTGGCAGATTGGATACGCAATCAATTTGATGGTAGAAAGCAGAGGGTAATAGTGGAAGGATGCTTGTGGGACTGGAGGCCTGTGACTAGGGGAGTGTCTTAGGGATTGGTGCTGGGCTCATTGCTGTTTGTTATCTATATCAATGATTTGAATGAGAATGTACAAGACATGATTAGTAAGTTTGATGACACTTGGGTGGACGGTATCATGGACAGTGAGGAAGGTTATTAGAAATTGCAGCAGGACCTTGATCAGCTGGGGAAGTGGGCCGAGAAATGGCAAATGGAGTTTAATATAGATAAGTGTGAGGTCTTGCACTTTGAAAGACAAACCAAGGTAAGAGTTTCATGGTGAACATTAGGGTCTTAAGGAGTGTAGTGAAACAGAGGGACCTTGGAGTTCAGGCGCACAGTTCTCTGAAAGTGGAGTCCCAGGTAGACAGGGCAGTGAAGGAGGCTTTTGGTACACTGGCCTGCATCAGTCAGGGCATTGAGTATAGAAGGTGGGAGGTTATGCTGCAGTTAGACAGTACGCTGGTGAGGCTGCACTTGGGACTACTGTGTTCTATTTTGGTCACCTTGGTATAGGAAGATTGTTATTAAACTAGAAAGAGTACAGAAGAAATTTTACAAGGATGTTGCCAAGAATCAATGATCTGAATTATAGGGAGAGGTTGGACAAGCTAGGATATTTCTCTTTAGTGTTTGAGATTGAGGTGGGGGGGGGGCGGGGGGATCTTCTAGAAGTGTATAAGATCATGAGAGGCCTAGGTAGGGTGAATGCACTCAGTCTTTTTCCCAGGGTTGGGGGAGCGAGGACTAGAGGGCATCAGTTTAAGGTGAGAGGGGAAAGAATAAAAGGGAACCTGAGGGGCAACGTTTTTACCCAGAGGGTGGCACGCATATGGAATGAGCTGCCAGCGGAAGAGGTTGAGGCGGGTACATTAACAACATTTAAAAGGCATTTGGACACATACATGGATAGGAAAGGATGAGAAGGGTGTGGGCCAAGTGCAGGAAAATGGGGTTAGCATGACAGACGTTTTGGTTGGCATGGACCAGTATGGGCTGAAGGGCCTGTCTCCGTGCTATATGACTCTATGACTCTAATTGACTCCCCATCCATAACCAATACTCAGTAGCAACAACTCTCCAACGCCCCTTAGACTCACAGCTACCACCCAGATGGAATAAGGAACAGATGCCTCCCCTTGAAGAAGGGTTACACCTGAAACATTGACCTCTCCCCCTCCTGATGGTGCCTGGCTTGCTGGGTTTTTCCAGCCTCCTGCTGTTCACTGCCTGATTGGCCCCACATCCACAAACATCCCCTCCCTCCCTCCCCCCACCGACACTCAGTCGCAGCAGTGTGTACCAGCTACAAGATGTACTGCAGCAATTCACCAAAGGTCCTCAGACAGCACCTTCCAAACCTATGTCTACTTCCATCCAGAAGGACAAGGGCAGCAGATACATGGGAACACCACCCCCTGCAAATACCCCTCCGAGCCCCTCCCCATCCTGACTTGGAAATATATCGCTGTTCCTTCACAGTCACTGGGTCAGAATCCTGGAATTCCCTCCCTAAGGGCATTGTGGGTCAACCCAGAGCAGGTGGACTGCAGTGGTTCAAGGAGTTAAACTCACACAACAACAGGTTAGAGTCCAGCAGGTTTAATTGGAAGCACTAGCTTGTGTAGCGCTGCTCCGTCATCAGGGAGCTCGGATGTGGACTCTAACCTGGTGTTGTGAGAGGTTTACCTTCACACTCCAGTCCAATACCGGCACCTCCACATCAGGAAGGCAGCTTACCCCCCCCCGCCCCCCCCACCCCCCCACCTCCACCTTCTCAAGGGGCAACTAGGGACAGGGCAGTAAATGCTGGGTCCAGCAAGCGATGCCCATGTACTGTGACAAAAAGAGGGTCAGGTGACTCTGTGTATGCCTGGGGAACTCTTATTAGAGTCACTCTCTGTGAGTGATTGTATAGTCAATTTTCGAGTCAGTGAATATGTGTGGGGAGTGGGTATGTATGTGTGAGAGCACAGTCAAGTCACTGTCTGCGTGTGTGTGTGTCTGTGTGTGTGTGTGTGTGTCTGTGCGTGTGTGTCTGTGCGTATGTGTCTGTGTGTGTTTATGTGGATGTAAACAGCATTAGAGTCACTCAGCGCATGAGTCTGCGTGAGTGAGAGTATGCATGTGTAAGTGTGTGTGTGAGTGTGTGAGTGCGCGTGTGTGTGTACGAGTGTGTGTGTCGTGAGTGTGTGCGAGTGTGCATGTGTGTGTGTGCATGAGTGTGTTTGAGCATGTGTGAGTGTGCGTGTATGAGTGTGTGTGTTAGTTTGCGTGTGTGCATGAGTGTGCGTGAGTGCGTGTGAGTGTATGTGTCTGTGTGCGTGTGTGACAGTTTGTGCGTGAGTGTGCATGGGTGTGTGAGTGCATGTGTGCAAGTGTGTGTGAGTGTCTGTGTGTGAGTGTGAGTGCATGCGTGTGAGTGCGTGTGTGAGTGTGTGTGTGTGAGTGTGTGTGTGTGAGAGTGTGTACGTGTGTGTGTGTGTGCATGAGTGTGCGTGAGTGTGTGTGAGTGTGAGTGTGTGTGCATGAGTGTGTGTGTGTGAATGTGTGTGTGTGTCGTGAGTGAGTGTGTGCGAGTGTGCATGTGTGTGCATGAGTGTGTTTGAGCATGTGTGTGAGTGTGTGTGTGTGACTGTGTGCGTGAGTGCGAGAGTTTGAGTGTGCATGTGTGTGCATGTGTGAGAGTGTGTGCATGAGTGTCCGTGTGTGAATGTGTGAGTGTACATGAGCGAGTGTGTGAGTGTGCGTGTGTGCGAGTGTGTGTGAGTATGTGTGAGTGTGCGTGTGTGTGTGAATGTGTGTGCGTGTGTGTGTGCGTGTGTGTGTGAATGTGTGTGCATGTGTGTGAGTGTTAGTTTGCGTGTGTGTGAGTGTGTGCGTGAGTGTGAGTGAGTGTGTGTGAGTGTGTGTGTCTGCGTGCGTGTGTGTGAGTGTGTGCATGTGAGTGTGTGTGAGTGTGCATGTGTGAGTGTGTGTGAGTGAGTGTGAGATAGTGCATGTGTGTGTGTGCATGAGTGTGTGTGTGAGTGTGAGTGAGTGTGCGTGTGTGTGCATGAGTGTGTGTATGTGTGTGTAAGTGTGTGTGTGAGTGTGTGAGCGTGCGCGTGTGTGTGCGAATGTGCGTGTGTGTGTGTGCACAACTGTGTGTCGTGAGTGAATGTGAGCGAGTGTGCGTGTGTCAGTGTGTGTGTGTGCGTGAGTGTGTTTGAGCGTGTGTGTGTGAGTGACAGTGTGTGCATGAGTGTGCGTGAATGTGTGTGATTGTGAGTGAGTGTGCATGTGTGAGTGAGTGTGAGATAGTGCGTGTGTGTGTGAGTATGTGTGCGTGAGTGTGTGAGTGTGAGTGCACGCGTGTGAGTCTGTGTGAGTGAGTGTGTGTGCGTGTGAGTGTGCATGAGTGTGTGGAGTGCATGTGTGCAAGTGTGTGTGAGTGTGTGAGAGCGTGCATGTGAGTGTGCATGTGTGAGCGTGAGTGTGTGTAAGTGTGCATGTGTGAGTTTGTGTGTGAGTGAGTGTGAGATCGTGTGTGTGTGTGTGTGCGCGTGAGTGTGTGTGTGAGTGCGTGCGTGTGTGTGAGTGAGTGTGAGTGAGTGTGTGTGCGTGAGCATGTGTGAGTTTGTGTGAGAGTGTGTGTGAGAGTGTGTGTGTGAGTGTGTGAATGAGTGTGTGTGTGCGTGAGTGTGTGTGTGTGAGTGTGTGTGTGTGAGTGTGTGGGTGCATGAGTGTGTGTGAGAGTGTGCGTGTGTGTGCGAGTGTGCGTGTGTGAGTGTGCATGAGTGTGTTTGAGCATGTGTCTGCGTGCGTGTGTGTGAGTGTGTGCATGTGAGTGTGTGTGAGTGTGCATGTGTGAGTGTGTGAGTGAGTGTGAGATAGTGCATGTGTGTGTGTGTGCATGAGTGTGTGTGTGAGTGTGAGTGTGCGCGTGTGTGTGCGAATGTGCGTGTGTGTGTGTGCACAACTGTGTGTCGTGAGTGAATGTGAGCGAGTGTGCGTGTGTCAGTGTGTGTGTGTGCGTGAGTGTGTTTGAGCGTGTGTGTGTGAGTGACAGTGTGTGCATGAGTGTGCGTGAATGTGTGTGATTGTGAGTGAGTGTGCATGTGTGAGTGAGTGTGAGATAGTGCGTGTGTGTGTGAGTATGTGTGCGTGAGTGTGTGAGTGTGAGTGCACGCGTGTGAGTCTGTGTGAGTGAGTGTGTGTGCGTGTGAGTGTGCATGAGTGTGTGGAGTGCATGTGTGCAAGTGTGTGTGAGTGTGTGAGAGCGTGCATGTGAGTGTGCATGTGTGAGCGTGAGTGTGTGTAAGTGTGCATGTGTGAGTTTGTGTGTGAGTGAGTGTGAGATCGTGTGTGTGTGTGTGTGCGCGTGAGTGTGTGTGTGAGTGCGTGCGTGTGTGTGAGTGAGTGTGAGTGAGTGTGTGTGCGTGAGCATGTGTGAGTTTGTGTGAGAGTGTGTGTGAGAGTGTGTGTGTGAGTGTGTGAATGAGTGTGTGTGTGCGTGAGTGTGTGTGTGTGAGTGTGTGTGTGTGAGTGTGTGGGTGCATGAGTGTGTGTGAGAGTGTGCGTGTGTGTGCGAGTGTGCGTGTGTGAGTGTGCATGAGTGTGTTTGAGCATGTGTCTGCGTGCGTGTGTGTGAGTGTGTGCATGTGAGTGTGTGTGAGTGTGCATGTGTGAGTGTGTGAGTGAGTGTGAGATAGTGCATGTGTGTGTGTGTGCATGAGTGTGTGTGTGAGTGTGAGTGTGCGTGTGTGTGCATGAGTGTGTGTATGTGTAAGTGTGTGTGTGAGTGTGTGTGTGAGTGTGTGTGTGAGTGTGAGTGCACACGTGTGAGTGTGTGTGAGTGAGTGTGTGTGCGTGTGAGTGTGCATGAGTGTGTGTGAGTGCATGTGTGCAAGTGTGGGTGAGTGTGTGAGAGCGTGCATGTGAGTGTGCGTGTGTGTAAGTGTGCATGTGTGAGTTTGTGTGTGAGTGAGTGTGAGATCGTGTGTGTGTGTGTGAGTGTGTGTGCGTGAGTGTGTGTGTGAGTGCGCGCGTGCGTGTGAGTGAGTGTGTGGGTGCATGAGTGTGTGTGAGTATGAGTGTGTGTGAGTATGAGTGTGTGTGTGAGTGTGTGAGTGCGCGTGTGTGCGAGTGTGCGTGTGTGAGTGTGCATGAGTATGTTTGAGCATGTGTGTGTGTGCGTGTGTGAGAGTGTGTGCATGAGTGTGTGTGTGAGTGTGCATGTGTGTGCGTGTTTGAGCATATGTCTGTGTGTGTGTGTGTGAGTGTGTGCATGAGTGTGTGGGAGTGTGAGTGTGCGTGTGTGTACGTCTGTGAATGTGTGTGTGAGTGTACATGAGTGTGCATGAGTGTGAGTGTGCGTGTGTGCAAATGTGTGTGAGGGTGTGCGAGTGTGTGTGTGTGAGTGCGTGTGAGTACGTGTGTATGCGTGTGTGTGAGTGTGTGTGTGAGTGAGTGTGAGATAGTGCATGTGAATGTGTGTGTGAGTGTGTGTGTGAGTCTGTGTGTGAGTGTGAGTGTGCATGTGTGAGTGTGCGTGTGTGTGAGTGTGTGTGCATGAGCATGTGTGTGTGTGAGTATGTGTGCGTGAGTGTGTGAGTGTGAGTGCACGCGTGTGAGTGTGTGTGAGTGAGTGTGTGTGCGTGTGAGTGTGCATGAGTGTGTGTGAGTGCATGTGTGCAAGTGTGTGTGAGTGTGTGAGAGCGTGCATGTGAGTGTGCGTGTGTGAGCGTGAGTGTGTGTAAGTGTGCATGTGTGAGTTTGTGTGTGAGTGAGTGTGAGATCGTGTGTGTGTGTGCGCGTGAGTGTGTGTGTGAGTGCGTGCGTGTGTGTGAGTGAGTGTGAGTGAGTGTGTGTGCGTGAGCATGTGTGAGTTTGTGTGAGAGTGTGTGTGAGAGTGTGTGTGTGAGTGTGTGAATGAGTGTGTGTGTGCGTGAGTGTGTGTGTGTGAGTGTGTGTGTGAGAGTGTGTGGGTGCATGAGTGTGTGTGAGAGTGTGCGTGTGTGTGCGAGTGTGCGTGTGTGAGTGTGCATGAGTGTGTTTGAGCATGTGTCTGCGTGCGTGTGTGTGAGTGTGTGCATGTGAGTGTGTGTGAGTGTGCATGTGTGAGTGTGTGTGAGTGAGTGTGAGATAGTGCATGTGTGTGTGTGTGCATGAGTGTGTGTGTGAGTGTGAGTGTGCGTGTGTGTGCATGAGTGTGTGTATGTGTAAGTGTGTGTGTGAGTGTGTGTGTGAGTGTGAGTGCACGCGTGTGAGTGTGTGTGAGTGAGTGTGTGTGCGTGTGAGTGTGCATGAGTGTGTGTGAGTGCATGTGTGCAAGTGTGGGTGAGTGTGTGAGAGCGTGCATGTGAGTGTGCGTGTGTGTAAGTGTGCATGTGTGAGTTTGTGTGTGAGTGAGTGTGAGATCGTGTGTGTGTGTGTGAGTGTGTGTGCGTGAGTGTGTGTGTGAGTGCGTGCGTGTGAGTGAGTGTGTGGGTGCATGAGTGTGTGTGAGTATGAGTGTGTGTGAGTATGAGTGTGTGTGTGAGTGTGTGAGTGCGCGTGTGTGCGAGTGTGCGTGTGTGAGTGTGCATGAGTATGTTTGAGCATGTGTGTGTGTGCGTGTGTGAGAGTGTGTGCATGAGTGTGTGTGTGTGAGTGTGCATGTGTGTGCGTGTTTGAGCATATGTCTGTGTGTGTGTGTGTGCATGAGTGTGTGGGAGTGTGAGTGTGCGTGTGTGTACGTCTGTGAATGTGTGTGTGAGTGTACATGAGTGTGCATGAGTGTGAGTGTGCGTGTGTGCAAATGTGTGTGAGGGTGTGCGAGTGTGTGTGTGAGTGCGTGTGAGTACGTGTGTATGCGTGTGTGTGAGTGTGTGTGTGAGTGAGTGTGAGATAGTGCATGTGAATGTGTGTGTGAGTGTGTGTGTGAGTCTGTGTGTGAGTGTGAGTGTGCATGTGTGAGTGTGCGTGTGTGTGAGTGTGTGTGCATGAGCATGTGTGTGTGTGAGTGTGAGTGCGCGTGTGTGAGTGTGAAAGTGTGAGTGTGTGTGAGTGTGCATGTGTGAGTGTGTGCGAGTGTGTGTGAGTGAGAGTGTGAGTGTGCGAGTGTGAGTGTGTGTGTGTGAGTGTGCATGAGTGTGTGTGTGAGTGTGCGTGTATGAGTGTGTGTATGTTAGTTTGTGTGTGTGTGTGTGTGCATGAGTGTGTGTGAGTGTGCGTGTCTGTGTGCGTCTGTGAGAGTGTGTGCGTGAGTGTGCATGGGTGTGTGAGTGCATGTGTGCAAGTGTGTGTCAGTTTGTGTGTGAGTGCGTGCGTGTGTGTGTGAGTGTGTGTGTGAGTGTGTGTGTGTGAGTGTGTGCATGTGAGTGTGCATGTGTGAGTGTGAGTGAGTGTGTGAGTGAGTGTGAGATAGTGCGTGTGAGTGTGTGTGAGTGTGTGTGCGTTAGTGTGTGTGTGAGTGCGTGTGAGTGCGTGTGAGTGTGTGAGTGTGTGAGTGTGTGCGTGCGTGTGTGTGTGAGTGATTGTGCATGTGTGATTGTATGTGTGAGTGTGTGCGTGTGTGTGAGTGTGTGAGTGAGTGTGTGTGTGGGAGCATGTGTGAGTGCGTGCGTGTGAGTGTGAGTGAGTGTGTGTGCGTGTGAGTGTGCATGAGTGTGTGTGAGTGCATGTGTGCAAGTGAGTGTGAGTGTGTGAGAGCGTGCATGTGAGTGTGCGTGTGTGAGCGTGAGTGTGTGTAAGTGTGCATGTGTGAGTTTGTGTGTGAGTGAGTGTGAGATCGTGTGTGTGTGTGAGTGTGTGTGTGTGCGTGCGTGTGTGTGAGTGAGTGTGTGAGTGTGTGTGCATGAGCATGTGTGAGTTTGTGTGAGAGTGTGTGTGAGTGTGTGCGAGAGTGTGTGTGTGAGTGTGTGAGTGAGTGTGTGTGTGCGTGAGTGTGTGTGTGTGAGTGCGTGTGCGTGAGTGTGTGGGTGCATGAGTGTGTGTGAGTATGAGTGTGTGTGTGTGTGAGTGCGCGTGTGTGCGAGTGTGCATGTGTGTGTTTGAGCACTTGTGTGTGTGCGTGTGTGACAGTGTGTGCATGAGTGTGCGTGAATGTGTGTAAGTGTGAGTGAGTGTGCATGTGTGAGTGTGTGTGAGTGTGTGCATGAGTGTGCGTGAATGTGTGTGATTGTGAGTGAGTGTGCATGTGTGAGTGAGTGTGAGATAGTGCGTGTGTGTGTGAGTATGTGTGCGTGAGTGTGTGAGTGTGAGTGCACGCGTGTGAGTGTGTGTGAGTGAGTGTGTGTGCGTGTGAGTGTGCATGAGTGTGTGTGAGTGCATGTGTGCAAGTGTGGGTGAGTGTGTGAGAGCGTGCATGTGAGTGTGCGTGTGTGTAAGTGTGCATGTGTGAGTTTGTGTGTGAGTGAGTGTGAGATCGTGTGTGTGTGTGTGAGTGTGTGTGCGTGAGTGTGTGTGTGAGTGCGTGCGTGTGAGTGAGTGTGTGGGTGCATGAGTGTGTGTGAGTATGAGTGTGTGTGAGTATGAGTGTGTGTGTGAGTGTGTGAGTGCGCGTGTGTGCGAGTGTGCGTGTGTGAGTGTGCATGAGTATGTTTGAGCATGTGTGTGTGTGCGTGTGTGAGAGTGTGTGCATGAGTGTGTGTGTGTGAGTGTGCATGTGTGTGCGTGTTTGAGCATATGTCTGTGTGTGTGTGAGTGTGTGCATGAGTGTGTGGGAGTGTGAGTGTGCGTGTGTGTACGTCTGTGAATGTGTGTGTGAGTGTACATGAGTGTGCATGAGTGTGAGTGTGCGTGTGTGCAAATGTGTGTGAGGGTGTGCGAGTGTGTGTGTGAGTGCGTGTGAGTACGTGTGTATGCGTGTGTGTGTGTGTGTGAGTGAGTGTGAGATAGTGCATGTGAATGTGTGTGTGAGTGTGTGTGTGAGTCTGTGTGTGAGTGTGAGTGTGCATGTGTGAGTGTGCGTGTGTGTGAGTGTGTGTGCATGAGCATGTGTGTGTGTGAGTGTGAGTGCGCGTGTGTGAGTGTGAAAGTGTGAGTGTGTGTGAGTGTGCATGTGTGAGTGTGTGCGAGTGTGTGTGAGTGAGAGTGTGAGTGTGCGAGTGTGAGTGTGTGTGTGTGAGTGTGCATGAGTGTGTGTGTGAGTGTGCGTGTATGAGTGTGTGTATGTTAGTTTGTGTGTGTGTGTGTGTGTGCATGAGTGTGTGTGAGTGTGCGTGTCTGTGTGCGTCTGTGAGAGTGTGTGCGTGAGTGTGCATGGGTGTGTGAGTGCATGTGTGCAAGTGTGTGTCAGTTTGTGTGTGAGTGCGTGCGTGTGAGTGTGTGTGTGTGTGTGAGTGTGTGTGTGTGAGTGTGTGCATGTGAGTGTGCATGTGTGAGTGTGAGTGAGTGTGTGAGTGAGTGTGAGATAGTGCGTGTGAGTGTGTGTGAGTGTGTGTGCGTTAGTGTGTGTGTGAGTGCGTGTGAGTGCGTGTGAGTGTGTGAGTGTGTGCGTGCGTGTGTGTGTGAGTGATTGTGCATGTGTGATTGTATGTGTGAGTGTGTGCGTGTGTGTGAGTGTGTGAGTGAGTGTGTGTGTGGGAGCATGTGTGAGTGCGTGCGTGTGAGTGTGTGTGAGTGAGTGTGTGTGCGTGTGAGTGTGCATGAGTGTGTGTGAGTGCATGTGTGCAAGTGAGTGTGAGTGTGTGAGAGCGTGCATGTGAGTGTGCGTGTGTGAGCGTGAGTGTGTGTAAGTGTGCATGTGTGAGTTTGTGTGTGAGTGAGTGTGAGATCGTGTGTGTGTGTGTGTGTGTGTGTGCGTGCGTGTGTGTGAGTGAGTGTGTGAGTGTGTGTGCATGAGCATGTGTGAGTTTGTGTGAGAGTGTGTGTGAGTGTGTGCGAGAGTGTGTGTGTGAGTGTGTGAGTGAGTGTGTGTGTGCGTGAGTGTGTGTGTGTGAGTGCGTGTGCGTGAGTGTGTGGGTGCATGAGTGTGTGTGAGTATGAGTGTGTGTGTGTGTGAGTGCGCGTGTGTGCGAGTGTGCATGTGTGAGTGTGCATGTGTGAGTGTGCATGTGTGTGTTTGAGCACTTGTGTGTGTGCGTGTGTGACAGTGTGTGCATGAGTGTGCGTGAATGTGTGTAAGTGTGAGTGAGTGTGCATGTGTGAGTGTGTGTGAGTGTGTGCATGAGTGTGCGTGAATGTGTGTGATTGTGAGTGAGTGTGCATGTGTGAGTGAGTGTGAGATAGTGCGTGTGTGTGTGAGTATGTGTGCGTGAGTGTGTGAGTGTGAGTGCACGCGTGTGAGTGTGTGTGAGTGAGTGTGTGTGCGTGTGAGTGTGCATGAGTGTGTGTGAGTGCATGTGTGCAAGTGTGGGTGAGTGTGTGAGAGCGTGCATGTGAGTGTGCGTGTGTGTAAGTGTGCATGTGTGAGTTTGTGTGTGAGTGAGTGTGAGATCGTGTGTGTGTGTGAGTGTGTGTGCGTGAGTGTGTGTGTGAGTGCGTGCGTGTGAGTGAGTGTGTGGGTGCATGAGTGTGTGTGAGTATGAGTGTGTGTGAGTATGAGTGTGTGTGTGAGTGTGTGAGTGCGCGTGTGTGCGAGTGTGCGTGTGTGAGTGTGCATGAGTATGTTTGAGCATGTGTGTGTGTGCGTGTGTGAGAGTGTGTGCATGAGTGTGTGTGTGTGAGTGTGCATGTGTGTGCGTGTTTGAGCATATGTCTGTGTGTGTGTGTGTGCATGAGTGTGTGGGAGTGTGAGTGTGCGTGTGTGTACGTCTGTGAATGTGTGTGTGAGTGTACATGAGTGTGCATGAGTGTGAGTGTGCGTGTGTGCAAATGTGTGTGAGGGTGTGCGAGTGTGTGTGTGAGTGCGTGTGAGTACGTGTGTATGCGTGTGTGTGTGTGTGTGAGTGAGTGTGAGATAGTGCATGTGAATGTGTGTGTGAGTGTGTGTGTGAGTCTGTGTGTGAGTGTGAGTGTGCATGTGTGAGTGTGCGTGTGTGTGAGTGTGTGTGCATGAGCATGTGTGTGTGTGAGTGTGAGTGCGCGTGTGTGAGTGTGAAAGTGTGAGTGTGTGTGAGTGTGCATGTGTGAGTGTGTGCGAGTGTGTGTGAGTGAGAGTGTGAGTGTGCGAGTGTGAGTGTGTGTGTGTGAGTGTGCATGAGTGTGTGTGTGAGTGTGCGTGTATGAGTGTGTGTATGTTAGTTTGTGTGTGTGTGTGTGTGTGCATGAGTGTGTGTGAGTGTGCGTGTCTGTGTGCGTCTGTGAGAGTGTGTGCGTGAGTGTGCATGGGTGTGTGAGTGCATGTGTGCAAGTGTGTGTCAGTTTGTGTGTGAGTGCGTGCGTGTGAGTGTGTGTGTGTGTGTGTGTGAGTGTGTGTGTGTGAGTGTGTGCATGTGAGTGTGCATGTGTGAGTGTGAGTGAGTGTGTGAGTGAGTGTGAGATAGTGCGTGTGAGTGTGTGTGAGTGTGTGTGCGTTAGTGTGTGTGTGAGTGCGTGTGAGTGCGTGTGAGTGTGTGAGTGTGTGCGTGCGTGTGTGTGTGAGTGATTGTGCATGTATGATTGTATGTGTGAGTGTGTGCGTGTGTGTGAGTGTGTGAGTGAGTGTGTGTGTGGGAGCATGTGTGAGTGCGTGCGTGTGAGTGTGTGTGAGTGAGTGTGTGTGCGTGTGAGTGTGCATGAGTGTGTGTGAGTGCATGTGTGCAAGTGAGTGTGAGTGTGTGAGAGCGTGCATGTGAGTGTGCGTGTGTGAGCGTGAGTGTGTGTAAGTGTGCATGTGTGAGTTTGTGTGTGAGTGAGTGTGAGATCGTGTGTGTGTGTGTGTGTGTGTGTGCGTGCGTGTGTGTGAGTGAGTGTGTGAGTGTGTGTGCATGAGCATGTGTGAGTTTGTGTGAGAGTGTGTGTGAGTGTGTGCGAGAGTGTGTGTGTGAGTGTGTGAGTGAGTGTGTGTGTGCGTGAGTGTGTGTGTGTGAGTGCGTGTGCGTGAGTGTGTGGGTGCATGAGTGTGTGTGAGTATGAGTGTGTGTGTGTGTGAGTGCGCGTGTGTGCGAGTGTGCATGTGTGAGTGTGCATGTGTGAGTGTGCATGTGTGTGTTTGAGCACTTGTGTGTGTGCGTGTGTGACAGTGTGTGCATGAGTGTGCGTGAATGTGTGTAAGTGTGAGTGAGTGTGCATGTGTGAGTGTGTGTGAGTGTGTGCATGAGTGTGCGTGAATGTGTGTGATTGTGAGTGAGTGTGCATGTGTGAGTGTGTGTGAGTGAGTGTGTGTGCGTGTGAGTGTGCATGAGTGTGTGTGAGTGCATGTGTGCAAGTGTGTGAGTGTGTGAGAGCGTGCATGTGAGTGTGCGTGTGTGAGCGTGAGTGTGTGTAAGTGTGCATGTGTGAGTTTGTGTGTGAGTGAGTGTGAGATCGTGTGTGTGTGTGTGTGTGTGCGTGAGTGTGTGTGTGAGTGCGTGCGTGTGTGTGAGTGAGTGTGAGTGAGTGTGTGTGCGTGAGCATGTGTGAGTTTGTGTGAGAGTGTGTGTGAGAGTGTGTGTGTGAGTGTGTGAATGAGTGTGTGTGTGCGTGTGTGTGTGTGTGTGAGTGTGTGTGTGTGAGTGTGTGGGTGCATGAGTGTGTGTGAGAGTGTGCGTGTGTGTGCGAGTGTGCGTGTGTGAGTGTGCATGAGTGTGTTTGAGCATGTGTCTGCGTGCGTGTGTGTGAGTGTGTGCATGTGAGTGTGTGTGAGTGTGCATGTGTGAGTGTGTGTGAGTGAGTGTGAGATAGTGCATGTGTGTGTGTGTGCATGAGTGTGTGTGTGAGTGTGAGTGTGCGTGTGTGTGCATGAGTGTGTGTATGTGTAAGTGTGTGTGTGAGTGTGTGTGTGAGTGTGAGTGCACACGTGTGAGTGTGTGTGAGTGAGTGTGTGTGCGTGTGAGTGTGCATGAGTGTGTGTGAGTGCATGTGTGCAAGTGTGGGTGAGTGTGTGAGAGCGTGCATGTGAGTGTGCGTGTGTGTAAGTGTGCATGTGTGAGTTTGTGTGTGAGTGAGTGTGAGATCGTGTGTGTGTGTGTGAGTGTGTGTGCGTGAGTGTGTGTGTGAGTGCGAGCGTGTGAGTGAGTGAGTGTGAGTGAGTGTGTGTGTGTGCGTGAGCATGTGTGAGTTTGTGTGAGAGTGTGTGTGAGTGTGTGTGCGAGAGTGTGTGTGTGAGTGTGTGAGTGTGAGTGTGTGTGTGAGTGTGTGTGTGTGAGTGTGTGGGTGCATGAGTGTGTGTGAGTATGAGTGTGTGTGAGTATGAGTGTGTGTGTGAGTGTGTGAGTGCGCGTGTGTGCGAGTGTGCGTGTGTGAGTGTGCATGAGTATGTTTGAGCATGTGTGTGTGCGTGTGTGAGAGTGTGTGCATGAGTGTGTGTGTGTGAGTGTGCATGTGTGTGCGTGTTTGAGCATATGTCTGTGTGTGTGCGTGAGAGTGTGTGCATGAGTGTGTGGGAGTGTGAGTGTGCGTGTGTGTACGTCTGTGAATGTGTGTGTGAGTGTACATGAGTGTGCATGAGTGTGAGTGTGCGTGTGTGCAAATGTGTGTGAGGGTGTGCGAGTGTGTGTGTGAGTGCGTGTGAGTACGTGTGTATGCGTGTGTGTGTGTGTGTGAGTGAGTGTGAGATAGTGCATGTGAATGTGTGTGTGAGTGTGTGTGTGAGTCTGTGTGTGAGTGTGAGTGTGCATGTGTGAGTGTGCGTGTGTGTGAGTGTGTGTGCATGAGCATGTGTGTGTGTGAGTGTGAGTGCGCGTGTGTGAGTGTGAAAGTGTGAGTGTGTGTGAGTGTGCATGTGTGAGTGTGTGCGAGTGTGTGTGAGTGAGAGTGTGAGTGTGCGAGTGTGAGTGTGTGTGTGTGAGTGTGCATGAGTGTGTGTGTGAGTGTGCGTGTATGAGTGTGTGTATGTTAGTTTGTGTGTGTGTGTGTGTGTGCATGAGTGTGTGTGAGTGTGCGTGTCTGTGTGCGTCTGTGAGAGTGTGTGCGTGAGTGTGCATGGGTGTGTGAGTGCATGTGTGCAAGTGTGTGTCAGTTTGTGTGTGAGTGCGTGCGTGTGAGTGTGTGAGTGTGTGTGTGAGTGTGTGTGTGTGTGAGTGTGTGCATGTGAGTGTGCATGTGTGAGTGTGAGTGAGTGTGTGAGTGAGTGTGAGATAGTGCGTGTGAGTGTGTGTGAGTGTGTGTGCGTTAGTGTGTGTGTGAGTGCGTGTGAGTGCGTGTGAGTGTGTGAGTGTGTGCGTGCGTGTGTGTGTGAGTGATTGTGCATGTATGATTGTATGTGTGAGTGTGTGCGTGTGTGTGAGTGTGTGAGTGAGTGTGTGTGTGGGAGCATGTGTGAGTGCGTGCGTGTGAGTGTGTGTGAGTGAGTGTGTGTGCGTGTGAGTGTGCATGAGTGTGTGTGAGTGCATGTGTGCAAGTGAGTGTGAGTGTGTGAGAGCGTGCATGTGAGTGTGCGTGTGTGAGCGTGAGTGTGTGTAAGTGTGCATGTGTGAGTTTGTGTGTGAGTGAGTGTGAGATCGTGTGTGTGTGTGTGTGTGTGTGTGCGTGCGTGTGTGTGAGTGAGTGTGTGAGTGTGTGTGCATGAGCATGTGTGAGTTTGTGTGAGAGTGTGTGTGAGTGTGTGCGAGAGTGTGTGTGTGAGTGTGTGAGTGAGTGTGTGTGTGCGTGAGTGTGTGTGTGTGAGTGCGTGTGCGTGAGTGTGTGGGTGCATGAGTGTGTGTGAGTATGAGTGTGTGTGTGTGTGTGAGTGCGCGTGTGTGCGAGTGTGCATGTGTGAGTGTGCATGTGTGAGTGTGCATGTGTGTGTTTGAGCACTTGTGTGTGTGCGTGTGTGACAGTGTGTGCATGAGTGTGCGTGAATGTGTGTAAGTGTGAGTGAGTGTGCATGTGTGAGTGTGTGTGAGTGTGTGCATGAGTGTGCGTGAATGTGTGTGATTGTGAGTGAGTGTGCATGTGTGAGTGTGTGTGAGTGAGTGTGTGTGCGTGTGAGTGTGCATGAGTGTGTGTGAGTGCATGTGTGCAAGTGTGTGAGTGTGTGAGAGCGTGCATGTGAGTGTGCGTGTGTGAGCGTGAGTGTGTGTAAGTGTGCATGTGTGAGTTTGTGTGTGAGTGAGTGTGAGATCGTGTGTGTGTGTGTGTGTGTGCGTGAGTGTGTGTGTGAGTGCGTGCGTGTGTGTGAGTGAGTGTGAGTGAGTGTGTGTGCGTGAGCATGTGTGAGTTTGTGTGAGAGTGTGTGTGAGAGTGTGTGTGTGAGTGTGTGAATGAGTGTGTGTGTGCGTGTGTGTGTGTGTGTGAGTGTGTGTGTGTGAGTGTGTGGGTGCATGAGTGTGTGTGAGAGTGTGCGTGTGTGTGCGAGTGTGCGTGTGTGAGTGTGCATGAGTGTGTTTGAGCATGTGTCTGCGTGCGTGTGTGTGAGTGTGTGCATGTGAGTGTGTGTGAGTGTGCATGTGTGAGTGTGTGTGAGTGAGTGTGAGATAGTGCATGTGTGTGTGTGTGCATGAGTGTGTGTGTGAGTGTGAGTGTGCGTGTGTGTGCATGAGTGTGTGTATGTGTAAGTGTGTGTGTGAGTGTGTGTGTGAGTGTGAGTGCACACGTGTGAGTGTGTGTGAGTGAGTGTGTGTGCGTGTGAGTGTGCATGAGTGTGTGTGAGTGCATGTGTGCAAGTGTGGGTGAGTGTGTGAGAGCGTGCATGTGAGTGTGCGTGTGTGTAAGTGTGCATGTGTGAGTTTGTGTGTGAGTGAGTGTGAGATCGTGTGTGTGTGTGTGAGTGTGTGTGCGTGAGTGTGTGTGTGAGTGCGAGCGTGTGAGTGAGTGAGTGTGAGTGAGTGTGTGTGTGTGCGTGAGCATGTGTGAGTTTGTGTGAGAGTGTGTGTGAGTGTGTGTGCGAGAGTGTGTGTGTGAGTGTGTGAGTGTGAGTGTGTGTGTGAGTGTGTGTGTGTGAGTGTGTGGGTGCATGAGTGTGTGTGAGTATGAGTGTGTGTGAGTATGAGTGTGTGTGTGAGTGTGTGAGTGCGCGTGTGTGCGAGTGTGCGTGTGTGAGTGTGCATGAGTATGTTTGAGCATGTGTGTGTGCGTGTGTGAGAGTGTGTGCATGAGTGTGTGTGTGTGAGTGTGCATGTGTGTGCGTGTTTGAGCATATGTCTGTGTGTGTGCGTGAGAGTGTGTGCATGAGTGTGTGGGAGTGTGAGTGTGCGTGTGTGTACGTCTGTGAATGTGTGTGTGAGTGTACATGAGTGTGCATGAGTGTGAGTGTGCGTGTGTGCAAATGTGTGTGAGGGTGTGCGAGTGTGTGTGTGAGTGCGTGTGAGTACGTGTGTATGCGTGTGTGTGAGTGTGTGTGTGAGTGAGTGTGAGATAGTGCATGTGAATGTGTGTGTGAGTGTGTGTGTGAGTCTGTGTGTGAGTGTGAGTGTGCATGTGTGAGTGTGCGTGTGTGTGAGTGTGTGTGCATGAGCATGTGTGTGTGAGAGTGTGAGTGCGCGTGTGTGAGTGTGAAAGTGTGAGTGTGTGTGAGTGTGCATGTGTGTGTGTGCGAGTGTGTGCGAGTGTGTGTGAGTGAGAGTGTGAGTGTGCGAGTGAGAGTGTGTGTGTGAGAGAGTGCATGAGTGTGTGTGTGAGTGTGCGTGTATGAGTGTGTGTATGTTAGTTTGTGTGTGTGTGTGTGTGCATGAGTGTGTGTGAGTGTGCGTGTCTGTGTGCGTCTGTGAGTGTGTGTGCGTGAGTGTGCATGGGTGTGTGAGTGCATGTGTGCAAGTGTGTGTCAGTGTGTGTGTGAGTGTGAGTGCGTGCGTGTGAGTGTGTGAGTGTGTGTGTGAGTGTGTGTGTGAGTGTGTGCATGTGAGTGTGCATGTGTGAGTGTGAGTGAGTGTGTGAGTGAGTGTGAGATAGTGCGTGTGAGTGTGTGTGCGTTAGTGTGTGTGTGAGTGCGTGTGAGTGCGTGTGAGTGTGTGCGTGCGTGTGTGTGTGTGTGTGAGTGATTGTGCATGTGTGATTGTGTGTGTGAGTGTGTGCGTGTGTGTGAGTGTGTGAGTGAGTGTGTGTGTGGGAGCATGTGTGAGTGCGTGCGTGTGAGTGTGTGTGAGTGAGTGTGTGTGCGTGTGAGTGTGCATGAGTGTGTGTGAGTGCATGTGTGCAAGTGAGTGTGAGTGTGTGAGAGCGTGCATGTGAGTGTGCGTGTGTGAGCGTGAGTGTGTGTAAGTGTGCATGTGTGAGTTTGTGTGTGAGTGAGTGTGAGATCGTGTGTGTGTGTGAGTGTGTGTGCGTGAGTGTGCGTGCGTGTGTGAGTGAGTGTGTGAGTGTGTGTGCATGAGCATGTGTGAGTTTGTGTGAGAGTGTGTGTGAGTGTGTGAGTGAGTGTGTGTGTGCGTGAGTGTGTGAGTGCGTGTGCGTGAGTGTGTGGGTGCATGAGTGTGTGTGAGTATGAGTGTGTGTGTGTGTGAGTGCGCGTGTGTGCGAGTGTGCATGTGTGAGTGTGCATGTGTGAGTGTGCATGTGTGTGTTTGAGCACTTGTGTGTGTGCGTGTGTGACAGTGTGTGCATGAGTGTGCGTGAATGTGTGTAAGTGTGAGTGAGTGTGCATGTGTGAGTGTGTGTGAGTGTGTGCATGAGTGTGCGTGAATGTGTGTGATTGTGAGTGTGCATGTGTGAGTGAGTGTGAGATAGTGCGTGTGTGTGTGAGTATGTGTGCGTGAGTGTGTGAGTGTGAGTGCACGCGTGTGAGTGTGTGTGAGTGAGTGTGTGTGCGTGTGAGTGTGCATGAGTGTGTGTGAGTGCATGTGTGCAAGTGTGTGAGTGTGTGAGAGCGTGCATGTGAGTGTGCATGTGTGAGCGTGAGTGTGTGTAAGTGTGCATGTGTGAGTTTGTGTGTGAGTGAGTGTGAGATCGTGTGTGTGTGTGTGTGTGTGTGCGTGAGTGTGTGTGTGAGTGCGTGCGTGTGTGTGAGTGAGTGTGAGCGAGTGTGAGCGAGTGTGTGTGCGTGAGCATGTGTGAGTTTGTGTGAGAGTGTGTGTGAGAGTGTGTGTGTGAGTGTGTGAATGAGTGTGTGTGTGCGTGAGTGTGTGTGTGAGTGTGTGTGTGTGAGTGTGTGGGTGCATGAGTGTGTGTGAGAGTGTGCGTGTGTGTGCGAGTGTGAGTGTGCATGAGTGTGTTTGAGCATGTGTCTGCGTGCGTGTGTGTGAGTGTGTGCATGTGAGTGTGTGTGAGTGTGCATGTGTGAGTGTGTGTGAGTGAGTGTGAGATAGTGCATGTGTGTGTGTGTGCATGAGTGTGTGTGTGAGTGTGAGTGTGCGTGTGTGTGCATGAGTGTGTGTATGTGTAAGTGTGTGTGTGAGTGTGAGTGCACGCATGTGAGTGTGTGTGAGTGAGTGTGTGTGCGTGTGAGTGTGCATGAGTGTGTGTGAGTGCATGTGTGCAAGTGTGGGTGAGTGTGTGAGAGCGTGCATGTGAGTGTGCGTGTGTGTAAGTGTGCATGTGTGAGTTTGTGTGTGAGTGAGTGTGAGATCGTGTGTGTGTGTGAGTGTGTGTGCGTGAGTGTGTGTGTGAGTGCGTGCGTGTGAGTGAGTGAGTGTGAGTGAGTGTGTGTGTGTGCGTGAGCATGTGTGAGTGTGTGTGTGAGTGTGTGTGTGTGAGTGTGTGCATGTGAGTGTGCATGTGTGAGTGTGAGTGAGTGTGAGATAGTGCGTGTGAGTGTGTGTGAGTGTGTGTGCGTTAGTGTGTGCGTGAGTGCGTGTGAGTGCGTGTGAGTGTGTCAGTGTGTGCGTGCGTGTGTGTGTGTGAGTGATTGTGCATGTGTGATTGTGTGTGTGAGTGTGTGCGTGTGTGTGAGTGTGTGAGCGAGTGTGTGTGTGGGAGCATGTGTGAGTGCGTGCGTGTGAGTGTGTGTGAGTGAGTGTGTGTGCGTGTGAGTGTGTGTGCGTGTGAGTGTGCATGAGTGTGTGTGAGTGCATGCGTGCAAGTGAGTGTGAGTGTGTGAGAGCGTGCATGTGAGTGTGCGTGTGTGAGCGTGAGTGTGTGTAAGTGTGCATGTGTGAGTTTGTATGTGAGTGAGTGTGAGATCGTGTGTGAGTGTGTGTGCGTGAGTGTGTGTGTGAGTGCGTGCGTGTGTGTGAGTGAGTGTGTGAGTGTGTGTGCGTGAGCATGTGTGAGTTTGTGTGAGAGTGTGTGTGAGTGTGTGCGAGAGTGTGTGTGTGAGTGTGTGCGTGAGTGTGTGTGTGCGTGAGTGTGTGTGCGTGAGTGTGTGGGTGCATGAGTGTGTGTGAGTATGAGTGTGTGTGTGTGTGTGAGTGCGCATGTGTGCGAGTGTGCGTGTGTGAGTGTGCATGTGTGTGTTTGAGCGTGAGTGTGTGGGTACATGAGTGTGTGTGAGTATGAGTGTGTGTGTGTGTGAGTGCGTGCGTGTGAGTGTGTGTGTGTGAGTGTGCGTGTGTGAGTGTGTGTGTGAGTGTGTGTGTGTGTGAGTGTGTGCATGTGAGTGTGCGTGTGTGAGTGAGTGTGTGAGTGAGTGTGAGATAGTGCGTGTGAGTGTGTGTGAGTGTGTGTGCGTTAGTGTGTGTGTGAGTGTGAGTGCGTGTGAGTGCGTGTGAGTGTGTGAGTGTGTGCGTGCGTGTGCGTGTGATTGTGCATGTGTGATTGTGTGTGTGAATGTGTGCGTGTGTGTGTGTGTGAGTGAGTGTGTGTGTGGGAGCATGTGTGAGTGCGTGCGTGTGAGTGTGTGTGAGTGAGTGTGTGTGCGTGTGAGTGTGCATGAGTGTGTGCGTGCGTGCGTGTGTGTGTGTGTGAGTGATTGTGCATGTGTGCAAGTGTGTGTGAGTGTGTGAGAGCGTGCATGTGAGTGTGCGTGTGTGAGCGTGAGTGTGTGAAAGTGTGCATGTGTGAGTTTGTGTGTGAGTGAGTGTGAGATCGTGTGTGTGTGCGTGAGTGTGAGTGCGTGCGTGTGTGTGTGAGTGCGTGCGTGTGTGTGAGTGTGTGTGCGTGAGCATGTGTGAGTTTGTGTGAGAGTGTGTGTGAGTGTGTGTGCGAGAGTGTGTGTGTGAGTGTGTGAGTGTGTGCGTGAGTGTGTGTGTGTGAGTGTGTGTGTGTGAGTGTGTGGGTGCATGAGTGTGTGTGAGTATGAGTGTGTGTGTGAGTGTGTGAGTGCGCGTGTGTGCGAGTGTGCGTGTGTGAGTGTGCATGTGTGTGTTTGAGCACTTGTGTGTGTGCGTGTGTGAGAGTGTGTGCATGAGTGTGTGAGTGTGCATGTGTGTGCGTGTTTGAGTATGTGTCTGTGTGTGTGTGTGAGAGTGTGTGCATGAGTGTGTGTGAGTGTGAGTGTGCGTGTGTGTACATTTGTGAATGTGTGTGTGAGTGTACATGAGTGTGCATGAGTGTGAGTGTGCGTGTGTGCAAATGTGTGTGAGGGTGTGCGAGTGTGTGTGTGAGTGCGTGTGAGTACGTGTGTGTGCGTGTGTGTGAGTGTGTGTGTGAGTGAGTGTGAGATAGTGCATGTGAATGTGTGTGTGAGTGTGTGTGTGAGTCTGTGTGTGAGTGTGAGTGTGCATGTGTGAGTGTGCGTGTGTGTGAGTGTGTGTGCGTGAGCATGTGTGTGTGTGAGTGTGAGTGCGTGTGTGTGAGTGTGAAAGTGTGTGTGTGTGAGTGTGTGCGAGTGTGTGCGAGTGTGTGCGAGTGAGAGTGTGAGTGTGCGAGTGTGAGTGTGAGTGTGCGAGTGTATGTGTGTGAGTGTGCATGAGTGTGTGTGTGAGTGTGCGTGTATGAGTGTGTGTATGTTAGTTTGTGTGTGAGTGTGTGCATGAGTGTGTGTGAGTGTGCGTGTCTGTGTGCGTCTGTGAGAGTGTGTGCGTGAGTGTGCATGGGTGTGTGAGTGCATGTGTGCAAGTGTGTGTCAGTGTGTGTGTGTGTGAGTGTGAGTGCGTGCGTGTGAGTGAGTGTGTGTGTGTGTGCATGTGAGTGTGCGTGTGTGATTGTGAGTGAGTGTGAGTGAGTGTGAGATAGTGCGTGAGTGTGTGTGAGTGTGTGTGCGTTAGTGTGTGTGTGAGTGTGAGTGCGTGTGAGTGTGTGAGTGTGTGCGTGCGTGTGTGTGTGTGAGTGTGATTGTGCATGTGTGATTGTGTGTGTGAGTGTGTGCGTGTGAGTGTGAGTGAGTGTGTGAGTGAGTGTGAGATAGTGCGTGTGAGTGTGTGTGAGTGAGTGTGCGTTAGTGTGTGTGTGAGTGTGAGTGCGTGTGAGTGTGTGAGTGTGTGCGTGCGTGTGTGTGTGAGTGATTGTGCATGTGTGATTGTGTGTGTGTGTGTGTGAGTGAGTGTGTGTATGGGAGCATGTGTGAGTGCGTGCGTGTCAGTGTGAAAGTATGAGTGTGTGTGAGTGTGCATGTGTGAGTGTGTGCGAGTGTGTGCGAGTGTGTGCGAGTGAGAGTGTGAGTATGCGAGTGTGTGAGTGTATGTGTGTGAGTGTGTGTGAGTGTGTATGAGTGTGCGTGTATGAGTGTGTGCGTGTGTGTGTGTGTGCATGAGTGTTTGTGAGTGTGCGTGTCTTTGTGCTTGTGTGAGAGTGTGTGCGTGAGTGTGCATGAGTGTTTGTGAGTGTGCGTGTCTTTGTGCTTGTGTGAGAGTGTGTGCGTGAGTGTGCATGGGTGTTTGAGCATATATGTGAGTGTGTGTGTGTGAGAGTGTGTGCGTGAGTGCGAGTGAGTGTGAGTGTGCATGTGAGTGCGTGTGTGAGTGTGCATGAGTGTGCTTGAGTGAGAGTGTGGGTGTGTGTGCGTGTGTGAATGTGTATGTGAGTGTACATGAGCATGTGTGTGTGAGAGTGTGCGTGTGTTTGAGTGTATGTGTGTGCGTGAGTGTGTGAGTGTTAGTTTGCTTGCGTGTGTGTGTGCATGAGTGTGCGTGAGTGTGTGTGTCTGTGTGCATGTGTGAGAGTGTGTGCGTGAGTGTGCATGAGTGTGTGTGAGTGCATGTATGCAAGAGTGTGTGTGTGTGTGCATGAGTGTGCGTGTGTGAGTGTGTGTGAGTGTGCATGTGTGAGTGTGTGTGAGCGTGCATGTGTGAGTGTGTGTGTGAGTGAGTGTGAGATAGTGCGTGTGAGTGTACGTGTGAGTGTGTGCGTGTGTGTGAGTGTGAGAGCGTGTGAGTGTGTGTGTGTGAGAGTGAGTGTGCATGTGTGAGTGTGTGTGTGTGTGTGTGAGTGAG
Organism: Chiloscyllium plagiosum; assembly: GCF_037043375.1. Classification (NCBI taxonomy): domain Eukaryota; kingdom Metazoa; phylum Chordata; class Chondrichthyes; order Orectolobiformes; family Hemiscylliidae; genus Chiloscyllium; species Chiloscyllium plagiosum. The sequence continues at coordinate 25,425,032 of NW_028270183.1, read as the reverse complement.
TGTGAGATAGTGCGTGTGAGTGTGTGCGTGTGTGAGTGTGAGTGAGTGTGAGTGTGTGTGTGTGAGAGTGAGTGTGCATGTGTGAGTGTGTGTGTGTGAGTGAGTGTGTGTGCATGAGCATGTGTGAGTGTGTGTGTGTGAGCGTGGGTGTGAGTGTGAAAGTGTGAGTGTGTGTGAGTGTGCATGTGTGAGTGTGTGTGCGAGTGTGTGTGAGTGAGAGTGTGAGTGTGCGAGTGTGTGAGTGTATGTGTGTGAGTGTGCATGGGTGTGTGTGTGAGTGTGCGTGTATGAGTGTGTGTGTTAGTTTGCGTGTGTGTGTGAGTGTGTGCATGAGTGTGTGTGAGTGTGTATGTCTGTGTGCGTGTGTAAGAGTGTGAGCATGAGTGTGCATGGGTGTGTGAGTGCATGTGTGCAAGGGTGTGTCTGTGTGTGTGTGAGTGCGTGCGTGTGAGTGTGTGCGTGTGAGTGTGTGTGTGTGTGAGTGTGTCAGTGTGTGTGTGCGTGTCAGTGTGTGTGTGCATGAGCGTGTGTGAGTATGCATGTGTAAGTGTGAGTGCGTGAGTGCGCGTGTGTGTGCGAGTGTGTGTGAGTGAGAGTGTGAGTGTGCGAGTGTGTGAGTGTATGTGTGTGAGTGTGCATGGGTGTGTGTGTGAGTGTGCGTGTATGAGTGTGTGTGTTAGTTTGCGTGTGTGTGTGAGTGTGTGCATGAGTGTGTGTGAGTGTGTATGTCTGTGTGCGTGTGTAAGAGTGTGAGCATGAGTGTGCATGGGTGTGTGAGTGCATGTGTGCAAGGGTGTGTCTGTGTGTGTGTGAGTGCGTGCGTGTGAGTGTGTGCGTGTGAGTGTGTGTGTGTGTGAGTGTGTCAGTGTGTGTGTGCGTGTCAGTGTGTGTGTGCATGAGCGTGTGTGAGTATGCATGTGTAAGTGTGAGTGCGTGAGTGCGCGTGTGTGTGCGAGTGTGTGAGTGTGTGTGTGTGTCGTGAGTGAGTGTGTGCGAGTGTGTGTGTGCATGAGGGTGTTTGAGCATATGTGTGAGTGTGTGAGAGTGTGTGCGCGTGTGAGTGTGAGTGTGCATGTGAGCGCGTGTGTGTGAGTGCGTGCGCGACTGTATGTCGTGAGTGTGAGCGAGTGTGTGTGTGTTTGTGTGTGAGTGTGTGTGAACGTGTGTGCGTATGTGTGAGTGTTAGTTTGTGTGAGTGTGCGTGAGTGTGTGAGAGCGTGTGTGTCTGCGTGTGTGAGAGTGGGTGCGCATGAGTGTGTGTGAGTGCATGTGTGCAAGTGTGTGAGTGTGTGTGTGTGTGAGTGTGTGCATGTGAGTGTGCATGTGAGTATGAGTGCATGTGTGCAAGAGTGTGTGAGTGTGCATGTGTGAGTGTGTGTGTGAGTGAGTGTGAGATAGTGTGTGTGTGTGAGTGTGTGTGTGAGTGTGCGTGTGTGTATGCATGAGTGTGTGTGAGTGTGTGTGTGTGTGAGTGTGTGAGTGCACGCGTGTGTGCGAATGTGCGTGTGTGTGCACGACTGTATGTCGTGAGTGTGAGCGAGTGTGCGTGTGTTAGTGTGTGTGAGTGTGTGTGCGTGAGTGTGTTTGAGCACGTGGGTGAGTGTGCATGTGTGTGTGACAGTGTGTTCGTGAGTGTGTGTGTGTGTGCATGTGTGTGCGTGTGCGAGTGTGTGCCTGAGTGTGTGTGAATCAGTGAGATAGTGCGTGTGTGTGTGAGTGTGTGTGCGTGAGTGTGTGTGTGTGAGTGAGTGCGTGCGTGTGTGAGTGTGTGTGTATGCGTGTGTGTGTGAGTGCATGTGTGCAAGTGTGTGTGAGTGTGGGTGTGCATGTGTGAGTGTGTGTGAGTGAGTGTGAGATAGTGCGTGTGAGTGTGTGACTGAGTGAGTGTGAGTATGTGTGTGTGTGTGTGTGTGTGAGTGTGTGCGTGAGTGTGTGTGTGATTGTGAGTGCGTGTGAGTGTGTGTGTGACTGAGTGTGTGCGTGCGTGTGTGAGTGTGTGTGCATGTGAGAGTGTGTGTGTGAGTGTGTGTGTGCATGAGTGTGTGAGTGTGAGTGCACGTGTGTGTGCGCGAGTGTGCGTGTGTGTGTTTGAGCATGTGTGTGTGTGCGTGTGTGTGTGTGTGTGAGTGCGTGTGAGTGTGAGTGTGAGTGCGTGTGTGAGTGTGCATGTGTGAGTGTGTGTGTGCGTGTGTTTGAATGAGTGTGTGTGCATGAGCATGTGTGAGTGTGTGTGTGTGTGAGTGCACGTGTGTGTGCGAGTGTGCGTGTGTGTGTGTGTGTGTTTGAGCATGTGTGTGTGCGTGTGAGAGTCTGTGCATGAGTGTGAGTGTGAGTATGCATGTGTGTGCGTGTGTGAGTATGTTTGAGCATGTGTGTGTGCGTGTGTGAGAGTGTGTGCATGAGTGTGTGAGAGTGAGTGTGCATGTGTGTGCGTGTGTAAGAGTGTGCACATGAGTGTGCGTGTGTGTGTGTGAGTGTGCATGTGTGTGTGCGTTTGTGAATGTGTGTGTCAGTGTACATGAGCGTGCGTGAGTGTGAGTGTGAGTGTGCGTGTGTGTGTGCGAGTGCGTGTGAGTGAGTGTGCGTGTGAGTGTGTGAGTGAGTGTGTGTGTGCGTGTGTGTATGAGTGTCAGTGTGCACGTGTGAGTGTGTGTGAGAGTGTGTGTGTGTGAGTGTGTGCTTGAGTGTACGTAAGTGTGCGTGAGTGTGAGTGTGCATGTGTGCGAGTGTGTGTGTGTGTGTGTGCGTGTGTGTGTGCATGAGTGTGTGTGAGTATGCGTGTGTGTGTGTGTGTGCACGTGTGTGTGTACGAGTGAGCGTGTGTGAGTGTGTGTGTGCGTGAGTGTGCGTGTGAGTGTTAGTGTGTGCATGTGAGTGTGCTTGTGTGTGTGTGTGTGTGTGACTGTGTGTGTGTGTCAGTGTGTGAGTCAGTGTGTGTGTCAGTGTGTGTGTGAGTGTGTGTGTGCATGAGTCTGCGTGAGTGTGTGTGAGTGAGAGTGTGATTGTGCATGTGTGTGTGAGAATGCATGTGTAAGTGTGTGTGTGAGTGTGCGTGTGTGTGTGTGTGTGCATGTGAGTGTGTGAGTGTGCGTGTGAGTTTGTGCGTGTGTGTGTGCATGTGTGTGTGTGAGTGTGTATGTGTGAGTGTGTGAGTGTGTATGTGTGAGTGTGAGTGTGAGAGTGTGTGTGTGTGCGAATGTGTGTGTGTGCATGAGTCTGCATGAGTGTGAATATGCGTGTGTAAGTGTGTGTGTGTGAGTGTGCGTGTGTGTGCGAGGGTGCGTGTGCGCGAGTGTGTGTGCGAGTGTGTGAGTGAGTGTGTGCGAGTGTGTGTGGGTGTGTGTGTGTGTGTGTGTGCGTGTGAGTGTGCATGTGTGTGAGTGTGTGAGTCTGCATGAGTGTGTGTGAGTGTAAGTGTGCGTTTGTGTGAGTGTGTGTGTGTGAGTGTGTGTGAGTGTGTGAGTGAGTGTGTGTGAGTGAGTGTGTGTGTGTGAGAGTGTGTGCATGAGTGTGTGAGAGTGAGTGTGCATGTGTGTGCGTGTGTAGGAGTGTGCGCATGAGTGTGTGTGTGTCTGTGTGAGTGTGTGTGTGTGCGTGTGTGAATGTGTGTGTGTACATGAGTGTGCGTGAGTGTGAGCGTGCGTGCGTGTGAGTGCGTGTGAGTGTGTGTGAGTGAGTGTGCGTGTGAGTGAGTGTGTGTGAGTGAGTGTGCGTGTGAGTGAGTGTGCGAGTGCGTTTGAGTGAGTGTGCGTGAGTGAGTGTGTGTGTGCGTGTGTGTATGAGTGTCAGTGTGCACGTTTGAGTGTGTCTGTGTGAGTGTGCGTGTGAGTGCGTGTGTGAGTGCGTGTGTGTTTGTGCGTGTGTGTGTGCGTGTGTGTGCGAGTGTGTATGTGTGAGTGTGTGAGTGTGTATCTGTGAGTGTGTGTGTGTGCGCGAATGTGTGTGTGTGCATGAGTCTGCGTGAGTGTGAGTATGCATGTGTAAGTGTGTGTGTGAGTGTGCGTGTGTGTGCGAGTATGCGTGTGCACGAGTGTGTGTGCGAGTGTGTGTGTGTGAGTGTGTGCGAGTGTGTGTGGGTGAGTGTGTGTGTGTGCGTTTGTGTGAGTGTGAGTGTGCGTTTTTGTGAGTGTATGTGTGTGAGTGTGTGAGTGAGTGTGTGTATGTGAGAGTGTATGCATGAGTGTGTGAGAGTGAGTGTGCATGTGTGTGCGTGTGTAAGAGTGTGCACATGAGTGTGCGTGTGTTTGTGTGAGTGTGCATGTGTGTGTGCGTGTGTGAATGTGTGTGTGAGTGTACATGAGTGTGCGTGAGTGTGAGTATGCATTTGTGTGTGTGTGAGTGCGTGTGAGTGTGTGTGAGTGAGTGTGCGTGTGAGTGAGTGTGTGTGTGTGTGTGTGTGAGTGCGTGTGAGTGAGTGTGCGTGTGAGTGTGTGTGAGTGAGTGTGCGTGTGCGTGTGTGTATGAGTGTCAGTGTGCACGTGTGAGTGTGTGTGAGTGTGTGTGTGTGAGTGTGTGCTTGAGTGTACGTAAGTGTGCGTGAGTGTGAGTGTGCATGTGTGCGAGTGTGTGTGAGTATGTGTGAGTGTGCGTGTGTGTGTGCATGAGTGTGTGTGAGTATGCGTGTGTGTGAGTGCACGTGTGTGTGTACGAGTGAGCGTGTGTGTGCGTGAGTGTGTGTGTGTGTTAGTGTGTGCGTGTGAGTGTGCTTGTGTGAGTGTGTGTGACAGTGTGTGTGTCAGTGTGTGTGTCAGTGTGTGTGTGTCAGTGTGTGTGTGTCAGTGTGTGTGTCAGTGTGTGTGTCAGTGTGTGTGTGTGTGAGAGTGTGTGTGTGTGCATGAGTCTGCGTGAGTGTGTGAGAGTGTGAGTGTGATTGTGCATGTGTGTGTGAGAATGCATGTGTAAGTGTGTGTGTGAGTGTGCGTGTGTGAGTGTGTGTGTGAGTGTGCATGTGAGTGTGTGTGTGTGAGTGTGCGTGTGAGTGCGTGTGTGTTTGTGCGTGTGTGTGTGCGTGTGTGTGCGAGTGTGTATGTGTGAGTGTGTGAGTGTGTGAGTGTGAGTGTGTGAGTGTGAGTGTGTGAGTGTGTGTGTGCGAATGTGTGTGTGTGCATGAGTCTGCGTGAGTGTGAGTATGCGTGTGTAAGTGTGTGTGAGTGTGCGTTTGTGTGCGAGTGTGCGTGTGTGCGAGTGTGTGTGCGAGTGTGCGTGTGTGCGAGTGTGTGTGTGAGTGAGTGTGTGCGTGTGTGTGGGTGTGAGTGTGCATGTGTGTGAGTGTGTGAGTCTGCATGAGTGTGTGTGAGTGTGAGTGTGCGTTTGTGTGAGTGTATGTGTGTGAGTGTGTGTGAGTGTGTGAGTGTGTGTGTGTGTGTGTGTGTGTGCATGAGCGTGTGTGCGTGAGTGTTAGTTTGCGTGTGTGTGTGTGTGTGCATGAGTGTGTGTGTCTGTGTGCATGTGTGAGAGTGTGTGCGTGAGGGTGCAGGAATGTGTGTGAGTGCATGTGTGCAAGTGTGTGTGTCTGTGTGTGAGAGTGTGCATGTGAGTGTGAGTGTGTGTGAGATAGTGAGTGTGTGAGTGTGAGTGCGTGTGTGTGTGAGTGTGAGTGCGTGTGTGTGAGTGTGTGAGTGAGTGTGTGTGTGCGTGTGAGTGTGTGCGTGTGTGAGTGTGCGTGAGAGTGCGTGTGTGTGTGCGTGTGTGAGTGTGCGTGTGCGTGAGTGTGAGTGTGTGAATGAGTGTGTGTGCGTGAGCATGTGTGAGTGTGTGTGTGTGAGTGTGTGTGTGCATGAGTGTGTGAGAGTATGAGTGTGTGTGTGAGTGTGTGAGTGCACGTGAGTGTGTGTGTGAGTGTGCATGAGTGTGTGTGAGTGTGTTTGAGCATGTGTGTGTGCGTGTGTGTGTGTGCATGAGTGTGTGTGAGTGTGAGTGTGCGTGTGTGACTGTGCATGTGTGAGTATTTTTGAGCATGTGTGTGTGCGTGTGTGAGAGTGTGTGCATGAGTGTGTGAGTGAGTGTGCATGTGTGTGCGTGTGTAAGAGTGTGTGCATGAGTGTGCATGTGTGTGTGAGAGTGTGCATGTGTGTGTGCGTGTGTGAATGTGTGTGTGAGTGTACATGAGTGTGCGTGAGTGTGAGTGTGTGTGTGTGCAAGTGTGTGCGTGTGAGTGTGTGTGTGTGAGTGTGTGTGTGTGAGTGTGTCAGTGTGTGTGTGCGTGTCAGTGTGTGTGTGCATGAGCGTGTGTGAGTATGCATGTGTGTGTGTGAGTGCGTGAGTGCACGTGTGTGTGCGAGTGTGTGAGTGTGTGTGTGTGTCGTGAGTGAGTGTGTGCGAGTGTGTGTGTGTGCATGAGGGTGTTTGAGCATATGTGTGTGTGTGAGAGTGTGTGCGTGAGTGCGTGTGAGTGTGAGTGTGCATGTGAGGGCGTGTGTGTGAGTGCGTGCGCGACTGTATGTCGTGAGTGTGAGCGAGTGTGCGTGTGTTTGTGTGTGAGTGTGTGTGAACTTGTGTGCGTATGTGTGAGTGTTAGTTTGTGTGTGTGTGAGTGTGCGTGAGTGTGTGTGAGCGTGTGTGTCTGCGTGCGTGTGTGAGAGTGGGTGCGTGAGTGCGCATGAGTGTGTGTGAGTGCATGTGTGCAAGTGTGTGAGTGTGTGTGTGTGTGTGAGTGTGTGCATGTGAGTGTGCATGTGAGTATGAGTGCATGTGTGCAAGAGTGTGTGAGTGTGTGTGTGAGTGAGAGTGAGATAGTGTGTGTGTGTGAGTGTGTGTGTGAGTGTGCGTGTGTGTATGCATGAGTGTGTGTGAGTGTGTGTGTGTGTGTGTGAGTGTGTGAGTGCACGCGTGTGTGCGAATGTGCGTGTGTGTGTGTGTGCACGACTGTATGTCGTGAGTGTGAGCGAGTGTGCGTGTGTTAGTGTGTGTGAGTGTGTGTGCGTGAGTGTGTTTGAGCACGTGGGTGAGTGTGCATGTGTGTGTGACAGTGTGTTCGTGAGTGTGTGTGTGTGCATGTGTGTGCGTGTGCGAGTGTGTGCCTGAGTGTGTGTGAATCAGTGAGATAGTGCGTGTGTGTGTGAGTGTGTGTGCGTGAGTGTGTGTGTGAGTGAGTGCGTGCGTGTGTGAGTGTGTGTGTGTGCGTGTGTGTGTGAGTGCATGTGTGCAAGTGTGTGTGAGTGTGCATGTGTGAGTGTGTGTGAGTGTGAGATAGTGCGTGTGAGTGTGTGACTGAGTGAGTGTGAGTATGTGTGTGTGCGTGTGTGCGAGTGTGTGCGTGAGTGTGTGTGTGATTGTGAGTGCGTGTGAGTGTGTGTGTGACTGAGTGTGTGCGTGCGTGTGTGAGTGTGTGTGCATGTGTGAGTGTGTGTGTGAGTGTGTGTGTGCATGAGTGTGTGAGTGCACGTGTGTGTGCGCGAGTGTGCGTGTGTGTGTGTGTTTGAGCATGTGTGTGTGTGCGTGTGTGAGTGCGTGTGAGTGTGAGTGTGAGTGCGTGTGTGAGTGTGAGTGTGCATGTGTGAGTGTGTGTGTGTGCGTGTGTTTGAATGAGTGTGTGTGCATGAGCATGTGTGAGTGTGTGTGTGTGTGTGTGTGCATGAGTGTGTGAGAGTATGAGTGTGTGTGTGTGTGAGTGCACGTGTGTGTGCGAGTGTGCGTGTGTGTGTGTGAGTGTGCATGTGTGTGTGCGTGTGAGAGTCTGTGCATGAGTGTGAGTGTGAGTATGCATGTGTGTGCGTGTGTGAGTATGTTTGAGCATGTGTGTGTGCGTGTGTGAGAGTGTGTGCATGAGTGTGTGAGAGTGAGTGTGCATGTGTGTGCGTGTGTAAGAGTGTGCGCATGAGTGTGCGTGTGTGTGTGTGAGTGTGCATGTGTGTGTGCGTTTGTGAATGTGTGTGTCAGTGTACATGAGCGTGCGTGAGTGTGAGTGTGCGTGTGTGTGAGTGCGTGTGAGTGTGCGTGAGTGAGTGTGCGTGTGAGTGAGTGTGTGTGTGTGCGAGTGCGTGTGAGTGAGTGTGCGTGTGAGTGTGTGTGAGTGAGTGTGTGTGTGCGTGTGTGTATGAGTGTCAGTGTGCACGTGTGAGTGTGTGTGAGAGTGTGTGTGTGAGTGTGTGCTTGAGTGTACGTAAGTGTGCGTGAGTGTGAGTGTGCATGTGTGCGAGTGTGTGTGTGTGTGTGCGTGTGTGTGTGCATGAGTGTGTGTGAGTATGCGTTTGTGTGTGTGTGAGTGCACGTGTGTGTGTACGAGTGAGCGTGTGTGAGTGTGTGTGTGGGTGAGTGTGTGTGTGAGTGTTAGTGTGTGCATGTGAGTGTGCTTGTGTGAGTGTGTGTGTGACAGTGTGTGTGTGTCAGTGTGTGTGTCAGTGTGTGTGTGTCAGTGTGTGTGTGTGAGAGTGTGTGTGTGCATGAGTCTGCGTGAGTGTGTGTGAGTGAGAGTGTGATTGTGCATGTGTGTGTGAGAATGCATGTGTAAGTGTGTGTGTGAGTGTGCGTGTGTGAGTGTGTGTGTGAGTGTGCATGTGAGTGTGTGAGTGTGCGTGTGAGTTTGTGCGTGTGTGTGTGCATGTGTGTGTGTGTGTGTGAGTGTGTATGTGTGAGTGTGTGAGTGTGTATGTGTGAGTGTGAGTGTGAGAGTGTGTGTGTGCGAATGTGTGTGTGTGCATGAGTCTGCATGAGTGTGAATATGCGTGTGTAAGTGTGTGTGTGTGAGTGTGCGTGTGTGTGCGAGGGTGCGTGTGCGCGAGTGTGTGTGCGAGTGTGTGAGTGAGTGTGCGTGTGAGTGTGCGTGTGAGTGTGCATGTGTGTGAGTGTGTGAGTCTGCATGAGTGTGTGTGAGTGTAAGTGTGCGTTTGTGTGAGTGTATGTGTGTGAGTGTGTGTGAGTGTGTGAGTGAGTGTGTGTGAGTGAGTGTGTGTGTGTGTGAGAGTGTGTGCATGAGTGTGTGAGAGTGAGTGTGCATGTGTGTGCGTGTGTAGGAGTGTGCGCATGAGTGTGTGTGTGTGAGTGTGCATGTGTGTGTGCGTGTGTGAATGTGTGTGTGTACATGAGTGTGCGTGAGTGTGAGCGTGCGTGCGTGTGAGTGCGTGTGAGTGTGTGTGAGTGAGTGTGCGTGTGAGTGAGTGTGTGTGAGTGAGTGAGTGTGTGTGTGTGCGAGTGCGTGTGAGTGAGTGTGCGTGTGAGTGTGTGTGAGTGAGTGTGTGTGTGCGTGTGTGTATGAGTGTCAGTGTGCACGTGTGAGTGTGTGTGAGTGAGTGTGCGTGTGAGTGAGTGTGTGTGAGTGAGTGAGTGTGCGTTTGTGTGAGTGTATGTGTGTGAGTGTGTGTGAGTGTGTGAGTGAGTGTGTGTGAGTGAGTGTGTGTGTGTGAGAGTGTGTGCATGAGTGTGTGAGAGTGAGTGTGCATGTGTGTGCGTGTGTAGGAGTGTGCGCATGAGTGTGTGTGTGTGAGTGTGCATGTGTGTGTGCGTGTGTGAATGTGTGTGTGTACATGAGTGTGCGTGAGTGTGAGCGTGCGTGCGTGTGAGTGCGTGTGAGTGTGTGTGAGTGAGTGTGCGTGTGAGTGTGTGTGAGTGAGTGTGTGTGTGCGTGTGTGTATGAGTGTCAGTGTGCACGTGTGAGTGTGTGTGAGTGTGTGTGTGTGAGTGTGTGCTTGAGTGTACGTAAGTGTGCGTGAGTGTGAATGTGTGCGAGTGTGTGTGAGTATGTGTGAGTGTGCGTGTGTGTGTGCATGAGTGTGTGTGAGTATGCGTGTGTGTGAGTGCACGTGTGTGTGTACGAGTGAGCGTGTGTGAGTGTGTGTGTGCGTGAGTGTGTGTGTGTGTGTTAGTGTGTGCGTGTGAGTGTGCTTGTGTGAGTGTGTGTGTGTGACAGTGTGTGTGTCAGTGTGTGTGTGTCAGTGTGTGTGTCAGTGTGTGTGTGTGTGAGAGTGTGTGTGTGCATGAGTCTGCGTGAGTGTGTGTGAGTGTGAGTGTGATTGTGCATGTGTGTGTGAGAATGCATGTGTAAGTGTGTGTGTGAGTGTGCGTGTGTGAGTGTGTGTGTGAGTGTGCATGTGAGTGTGTGTGTGTAAGTGTGCGTGTGTGTTTGTGCGTGTGTGTGTGTGCGTGTGTGTGCGAGTGTGTATGTGTGAGTGTGAGTGTGTGAGTGTGAGTGTGTGAGTGTGTGTGTGCGAATGTGTGTGTGTGCATGAGTCTGCGTGAGTGTGAGTATGCGTGTGTAAGTGTGTGTGAGTGTGCGTTTGTGTGCGAGTGTGCGTGTGTGCGAGTGTGTGTGCGAGTGTGCGAGTGTGTGTGTGAGTGAGTGTGTGCGTGTGTGTGGGTGTGAGTGTGCATGTGTGTGAGTGTGTGAGTCTGCATGAGTGTGTGTGAGTGTGAGTGTGCGTTTGTGTGAGTGTATGTGTGTGAGTGTGTGTGAGTGTGTGAGTATGTGTGTGTGTGCATGAGCGTGTGTGCGTGAGTGTTAGTTTGCGTGTGTGTGTGTGTGCATGAGTGTGTGTGTCTGTGTGCATGTGTGAGAGTGTGTGCGTGAGGGTGCAGGAATGTGTGTGAGTGCATGTGTGCAAGTGTGTGTGAGTGTGTCTGTGTGTGAGAGTGTGCATGTGAGTGTGAGTGTGTCTGTGAGTGTGTGTGAGATAGTGAGTGTGTGAGTGTGTGTGTGAGTGTGTGTGTGAGTGTGAGTGCATGTGTGTGAGTGTGTGTGAGTGAGTGTGTGTGTGCGTGTGAGTGTGTGCGTGTGTGTGCGTGAGAGTGCGTGTGTGTGTGCGTGTGTGAGTGTGCGTGTGCGTGAGTGTGTGAATGAGTGTGTGTGCGTGAGCATGTGTGAGTGTGTGTGTGTGAGTGTGTGTGTGCATGAGTGTGTGAGAGTATGAGTGTGTGTGTGAGTGTGTGAGTGCACGTGTGTGTGTGTGTGTGAGTGTGTGCATGAGTGTGTGTGAGTGTGAGTGTGCGTGTGTGACTGTGCATGTGTGAGTATTTTTGAGCATGTGTGTGTGCGTGTGTGAGAGTGAGTGTGCATGTGTGTGCGTGTGTAAGAGTGTGTGCATGAGTGTGCGTGTGTGTGTGTGAGAGTGTGCATGTGTGTGTGCGTGTGTGAATGTGTGTGTGAGTGTACATGAGTGTGCGTGAGTGTGAGTGTGTGTGTGTGC